>NW_006408609.1:147715-156992 GCF_000296735.1 Chrysochloris asiatica
TACATTTCCAACCCTCACAATCAGTCCTGATAACAATTATTCACTATTGTATCACAAGAGACCTATCTGCATTTCCTTTCATTAGCCCCGCCTAGGCAGATTGGATACTACTCATTGGAGAGTCTACCTTCCTCCATGCCCTCTGGATCTAGGCTCCCTCTTGAAAGCTTGTAAGCCAGTCACTTCTTGCCTTTGTCAAAGTCTGTCTTGATGTACAATGCATTTGTGATAGGATAAAACCATATGCCTACAAAGACCAGTTAATACCACTATAACTCAAATTAATAAATAATAAATAAATAAAGCTAGTGATGATGATTTTGAAAAATTCCACCAAATTCTTCAGTCTGAATTTTACCAAACATGCCATCAATATGTATTGATTATTACTGGTGATTGGGATTCAAAGGTTGGAAACAAAGAGGAAGAACCCATAGTTGCAAAATATGGTCTTGGTGATAGAAATAATGCTAGATATTGCATGATAGACTTTTGCAAAATAAATAAATTATTCATTACAAATACCTTTTTTTAAGGAACATAAAAGGTGACTATACACCTGGACCTCAATAGATTGAATATACAGAAATCAAATTGACTACATATGTGGAAAAAGATGATGGGAAAGGTCCACATCATCAACCAAACAAGGCCACAGGCAGACTGTAGAACCAACCATCAATTGTTTATATGCAAGTTTAGGTTGAAATTGAAGAAAAGTAAAACAAGTCCACCAGAGACAATATAACCTTCATCATATCACAACTAAATTTAGAGATCATCTCAAGAAGAGAGTTGATACATTAGACACTAATTAACAAAGAAAAGAGTAGCTGTGGGATGACATCATGCACTTCATACAGGAAGAAAGCAGAATGTCATTCAAAATACTGAAAAGACAGAAAAGATACAAATGGATATCAGGGAGAGATTTCCATTTTGGTGGCAACAGAGCAGAGTTAGGTAGGACAGGCTCCAAGGGAGAGGGGGTGAAAACCCAGAGAAGCTGATGTAACAGAACAGCACCAGAGGTCTGGATCTAGCATAAGGTGTAGGGAGTCAGTTTCCTGCACCTGCAGGTGGAAAAATCATGGTATAAAGGAAAATATAGTGATTTAAGAATTGGTCAAGACACAGGATTCCCTCTATGACCAACCCGCCTGGGAAGAGTTCAGAGGGCAGGGCTACAGTCAGTTGGCACAGTGAACTAGTGCTAAAAGTGGTGCAGTGACATTTGCAAAAGAAGACATGGAGGGATTAAACATATTTTTATCTCCTCTTCCATGTTGTGCCTTCTTTGTCCAGCCTGAACACCTACAGGCGGGTGGGTGTGCACCCCCCAAAAAAGTCCAACATTGAGCCCAAAGATTTCCCACGGCACAGAGAGAAAGAGCCCCATCAGTCCCAAGGATAAATTCTTTGGCTGCTGCATATGACTTCTGCTTCTGGGTCACAGCCCTAAAGTAAACTTGTGCATGGGACCCTTTACTTTGGCCTATCCAACAAGAAAAAAGCAGGTTTGAGGCAAAAGACAAACCATATAAACAATCTGTAAAACCCCAACATAAAATGACACAATGATTTCAAGAATTACACTGTGCACATACAGATACCTAACTGACCTTCAGAGATAAAAATACTAGACAATCTTTCTCCCATTAAATTCTCAATATCTATCTGTGCACCTCTATGGTGGTGACTAGAGGAGGGGCCTGAGTGAGAGGACACCCCGACCCACAGCTGGAGGCTTCTATGGTACACACACACTGTCTGTGTAGCAAGATGACTGGCCCGTCGGCCACAGTTTTATTTCTGTTTCAGAGTGGTGCTTTTTGTTTCTGCTTTCATATTGCTTCAGCTTTTGGTCCTTTTGTTCACACATTTTTCCTGCAGATGGGAGATTTTTCTCCCTACATTACCAAAGAAGAGGCAGCAATCGTGGCCATATAGCCAAGCTACAAGCACACCCTATAATATTCCACTATTGAGAAAAGAGCAAATAATAGCTGCTAAGATTTACATGCAGAAAGAGAAGCATATCTCCTGATCATCTCCACCAGGAGACACCCAGTAAGCTTAATAACACAGCAACAAACATCCATTTTAGTATTAAAAACACACATAACTACTGGAAATGACCAAGAAAACACAACAAAAGATCTCAAAATATGTCCAAAAACAGAAAAGAGTAACTGAGACAAAGGAGCTGGAGACAGACAAAGGCTACCCAGAAAAGGAAGAGCGGGTTTTGGCTTTGCTTGAGAAGGAATTCAGAAGAATGACATGGAAACAAATTCAAATGTTCCAAAAAGGGGTGGAGGAAAACAAGGAAGAAGTAAGTAAAGTAGTAGAAGAGTAACCAAACAAGATTGATACAACATTGGAAACAATTCAAAACCTTCAAAAAAGGTCCAGATGCTTAATAACAAAATATCAGAAGTGGACAATACACTGAAAGGGGTAAAGAGCAGAATTTAAGCCAGAATCAGCAAGCTGGAAGACAAATCTCTCAATACTGCTAAGATAGATGAGCAAGCAGAAAAAGGATTAAAAATTCTGAAGAGAGTCTAAGATTCATGGTGGATAACATGAAGAGGAACAACTTAAGAATTATTGGCATTCTGGAACAGGAAGAATCAGAGCAGTTCACAGAGGAGATAGTTGAAGAACATCTGGAAGAAAATTTCCCCAACATCTTGAAAGATGAGAAGATAAACACTCAAGGAGCTGAATGTACCCCAGGAAGGATAGACCTCAAAAGAAAATCACCAAGACATATAATAATCAAAGACAAGGAGAGAATCCTAAATGTGGTCAGAGAAAAGAGAAATGTTACTTACAAAGGCAAACAAATCAGATTAAGCTCTAACTTCTCAGCAGAAACCATGCAGTCAAGGCAATGGGGAGACATATGCAAAACCTGAACAGAAAAAAACTGCCAACCCAAAACATCGATCCAGCAAAACCGTCAATCAAATACGATGGTGCAATCAAAATATTCCAGGATAAACAGAAGCTAAGAGATTTTGTCAAAGACAATCGAGCACTACAAAACATCCTAAAGGGAGTTCTTTGGACCGAAAACCAACAAGAACAGACAACAACTAGAGATTGACAGGTGTGGCAAAACCACCTGAAACTCAGATTACAGATAGCAGAGTACAGAACAGAACAAAATAACAATAACGAATTCAAAGGAGCTGGGAGGTCAACAAAAGATCAAAATAATAACAATGTCAAAAAAGGGGAAAATGTAGGAACAGAGATCCAGGCTGTGAAGAGGTCAGGTACATTATAGGATATGATAGATTCTCTTAAGTGGAGAGAAAAGTTAATAGACTATAAGTTAACCCCAAAGAAACTCAATACTTCACAACTTACCATGAAAATGAAGTTCCAAGCAGAACAAGTAAATATAAAAACTAAGAAGAAACTGACAAAAAAAATAGCACAAAAAACACAAACACAGCACAAGAAGTCATGCAGAACAAAGGAACAAATAGCACTACCAAAAAATTAACATAATGGCAGAAATTTATTCATGTTGTTGTTAGGTGTTATCAAGTCAGGACCGACGCATAGCGATCCTATGCACAGCAGAATGAAACACAGCCCGATCTTGGGCTAACCTCACTACAATTGCCACGCTTGAGTCCATTGATGCTGCCACTTGGGCCAATCCAACTTGTTGTGGGTCTTCCTCTTTTTCTCTGAACCTCCACCTTACCAAATGTGATATCCTTCTCCAGCAACTATTCCCTTCTTACAATATGTATGAAGTATGAGAGACAAAGTTTGGCCATCTTGGCCTCCAAGGAGCACTCTGGCTGCACTTTTTCCAAAATGGATCTATTGGTTCTTTTGGCAGTCCATGACACCTTCAATAATCTCCTCCAACACCACAACTCACTTTACTGACTATGTAAAGGTTTTTGACTGTGTGGATCATGACAAGCTATGGATAATATTGTAAAGAATGAATACTGCAGAACACTTAATTGTACTCATGAGGGACACTTACATCGATCAAGTGGCAGTTGTTTGAACAAGAAAAGGAAATAGTGAACATTTTAAGACCACCAGAGTTGTATTATTTTGCCATACTTATTCGATCTGTATGCTGAGCAAATAATCTGAGAAACTGAGATTTATGCAGAAGAATGTGAAATCAGGATTGGATGAAATCTCATTAACAATTTACAGTACGCAGATGATACCTTTCTTGCTAGAAATAAAAAGGACTTAAGATATTTACTAACTAGATTAAAAATTACAGCCTTCAGTATGGTTTGCACCTAAATATAAGGAAAACAACTATCAGCATTCATGGAAGTATCAGTCAAGAAATCAAATGGTATATTGCATTAGGCAAATCTGCTGCACAGGAACTTTTTAAAGCGTTGAAGAGCAAAGATGTCAGCTTGAGGACTAAGGTGTGCCTGACCCAAGCCATGGTATTTTCAATAACATCATATGCATGTGAAAACTGGACAGTGAATAAAGAAAACCGTAGAATTGATGCTTTGGAGTTACGGTGTTGGAGGAGAATATTGAAAATACCATGGGCTTCCAAATGAGCAAACAGATCTGTGTTGGAAAAAGTACAGCTAGAGGGCTCCTTTTGGAGGCCAGGGTGGCCAACTTTTTCTCTCATACTTTGGACATGTTGTCAGGAGGGACAAGTCGCTAAAGAAGGATATCATGTTTAGTAAGGTGGAGGGTCAGAGAAAAAGAGGAAGACCCCCAAGAAGATGGATTGGCCAAGTGGCAGCATCGATGTACTCAAGTGTGGCAACAGTAGTGAGGTTGACCCAGAATCAGGTAGTGTTTCTTTCTGCTGTACATAAAGTGTCTTTGAGTCAGTACCAAGTTGATGGCATCTAGCAACAACAACATAAAGAAAACAAAAATACTTATTGGATAAATAAATAAAATCATGATAAATGGAGAAAAGATTGAATTTGTGAAAAACTTCATTATACTTGAATCCACAATCAACACTCATGGAAGCATCAACCAAGACACCAAATGGCATATTGCATTAAGTAAATCTGTTGCAGAAGACCTCTTCAGAGTACTCAAGAGCAAAGATATCAGTTTAAGGACTGATGCCTGACCCAACTGATGGTATTTCAATCACCTCATATGTATGTGAAAATTTGACCATCTTTAAGGAAGACTTTGTAAGAACTGACTCTATGACACTTAACAACAATTATAAAGAAGAAGTGATGTCTTTGAATTTTCATGTTGTAACAGAATATTGAAAATACTGTCAGAAGAACAAACAAATCTGTGTTGGTAGAAGCACAGCCAGAATGCTTCTTAGAAGTAAGGACATTTTGGACATTTTGTCTTCCATGAGAAAAAAATGAGACTTTCTGCTTCCATAAAGATTTATAGCCCTGGAAACCTGATACAGGTTCACTATAAATTGGAACTGACTCCACACCACATAACCACCACCATTAGTTGGAAATAAAGCAACAGCATCCAACGTCAACAATAATGCTGTGAATAAGGACCTCTGGTGGCATGTGGTTAAAACTCTCAGTTGTTAAAACTCTCAACTTTTAACTATAAAGATCGGCGATTAGTACCTAACATTCACTTCATGCATGAAAGATGTGGTATTCTGCTTCTGTAATGACTAAAAATCCTAATATTAGTTCTGTAAAACATAACTATTTTTGAATATCAAGAAATTTATTCATTCAGGTATCTGGGCAAGATGCATGATGTCTGGTACTTTGGCAGGGATAGATTATATACCTGAAGATAGCTGAGATGACAGCTAAGGAAATAAAGGTCATAGCCAAGGAAACAGTTCTACTCTGTCCTATTGTTTCACTGTTAGTCATATTCAACTTGATGGAAACAGGTTTTGAGTTTTGTGTTTATGCTGTGAGGAAGTATATGCTTGCCATGTATATAGTGAGGAAAGTACCTAACCAGCCACCCACTGTCCCATCTATTTCAGCCCAACAATCTGAATGTGAGTAATCAGAAATCCATTTTACATTTTCTAACATCAGCAAATAGCTCATGGAGAAAAAACAGATGGCAGGTAAATCTGAAACCTTGAGTGTAGAGCCTCACTCAAGTCATCTCAGCTATATTCACCTATAAAATCTACCCCAGCTAAAGGACCAGGCATTATGCATCTTGCCCAGATACTTGATGAATAAATTTGTTGATATTCTAAAATATTTATGTTTTTACAGCACAATATTAGGATTTTTAATGCACTGCAATAGATAAATAAAACAGTGGTGTTCTGAAGAAGAATGATTCCTATTCTGGACATCATAATTATTATTGAAAACTTTCTCAAAATGTTTCTGAAGTATAAAATTGAAAGGCAAATTGATTACTGTTTTACATATTTGTGGATATCTTTATTATAAATACCATGCATTTATATATTCAGAAAGAATAAACATTATTTAAATAAGGAGAAAAGGTGACCCAACAGAGAGTGGAAATCATCAAATAATATCATTAATATCACATGCAAGTAAAATTTTACTAAAGACAATTCAAAAACTGGAGCAGCAGTACATTGACAGGGAATTACCAGAGGTTCAGACAAGTTTCAGATGAGAGCATGGAATGAGGGATATTGTTACTGATGTAAGATGGATCTTGGCTGAAAGCAGAGAATTCCAGACAGAAGTTTTTCTGTTCTTTAATGGCACTGCACAAGCTTTCAACTGTGTAAACATAACAAGTTATGGACAACATTGTATAGAACAATTTTTCTGGAACCTGTACATTGACCAAGAGGCAGTTGATTGAACAAAACAAATGGACACTGAGTGGATTAAAACCAGGAAAGGTGTGCACGATTGGTAAATTCTGGTATCAAAATTAGAGGAAGACTCATTAACCACCTGTGATATGCAGGTGATACAACCTTGATAGGTGAAAGAGGATGAAGACTTAAATTACTGATGAAGATCAGAAACCACAGTCTTCATTATGGGTTCCTTACCACTGAAGCAATAAATAACATAATGATAATGGAGAAATGATTGCAGTTGTCAATGAATTCATTTGGCTTAGATTCACCATCAACATTCATGGAAACAGCAGTCAAGAAACCAAATGATGCATTGCACTAGGCAAATGTGTTACACACAACTTTCTCAAAGTGGTCAAGAGCAAAAATGTCAGTTTGAGAACTAAGGCACCCCTGACACAAACCATAGTATTTTCAATATCCATGTGAAAGTTGAACAGTGAATTAGGATGACTGTAGAAGAACTGATGCATTTGAGTCAGGGTGTTGGAGAAGAATATTAATAGTATCATGGACTGCTAGAACAATAAACAAATCTGTGTTGGATGAAGTACAGCCAAGATGCTTCTTTGAAGCCAGGATGACAACACTTTTCTCCCATTCTTAGGACAGTATATCAGTAGGGACCAGTCCCTGGAGAAGGACATCATGTTCAGTAAAGTGGAGGGTCAGTGAAAAAGGAGAAGACCCTCAACAAGATGGACTGGCACAATGGCAGAACCACTAGGCTCAAGCTTAACAATGATTTAAGCAGAAAAGGGATCTCAGATTTTAAAATATTAATGTACTTTGTTGTTATTAAGTGCTCTCAAATTGGTTCCAACTCATCATGACCCTGTATAGGGTTTGCAAGGAGTGTCTAGAGAATTTGAACAGCTGAACTTGTGCTTCAAACCAACCTTTCAGTCCAATGCTTATTCTACAACACCATACCAGGTCTTCTGTAATATATTGTTG
The DNA here is from genome assembly GCF_000296735.1 of Chrysochloris asiatica. Lineage (NCBI taxonomy): Eukaryota > Metazoa > Chordata > Mammalia > Afrosoricida > Chrysochloridae > Chrysochloris > Chrysochloris asiatica. Next base: position 155,475 of record NW_006408609.1, read on the forward strand.
TTGTTGTTAAGTGTCATCCAGTTGGTTCTGACTCACAGCAACCCTGTATAAGATTCTTGAGAAGGCCGTTGAGTTTAAACAGCTGACTTGGCAGATCAAACAGACATTGCAGTCCTGCACATTAACCCGCAGCACCACACAGGACTCCTATAATGTAATGGTGGTTGATGGTTGTGTGCCAAGGAGTCAGTTGCGACTCATACTGAGTCATGCATAGGGTTTCTGAGGCTGTAAATCATTACCAGAGAAGAAAGCCTCATCTTTCTTCCAAAGAACAGTGGGTGGTTTCAAACTACTGACCTTGAGGTTAGCAGGCCAACTCATAACCACTATGCAACTAGAGCTCCTTCTTATAATGTGATAGTTAAAGAAGTGACCTCCAGATAGATGACTTGATAATGTGTTTATAAAATCTTATTTACCTTTTTGTACATCTCAAGTTATCTTTTGAAAGCAATTAGAAAACATGCATACTGAGATATGTACATGCTACATAGAAGTCATAGTTGATTTAGAGAAAATTAAAATGAGCTATAACCCCCTTTCATTATTGTCACTCTCTGAAAAAAAGCACTGATACAAATGTTATCCAGAGACTCTTTTTCAATCTTATTTACTCCCTAGACTGTCAAAAATGCCCAGGAATCATAATCCACACATTTTGATTAGGTTCAAAACCATAGGACTTCAGGCAGAAAGATATTTCAACCCAATTGGAAGCCCTTGGGGAGAGCATGACTGCTCAGCATGATTTATTCCATGTGCATAGCCACAGGAGCATAATATCTCAATGAATAAATGTATCTATTTAATGATTCTTTCTAGCTACAAAAAGTGCTATATTTACAAGATTAGGAATTGTACTTTTTTCTTTTTAGAACTAATATTTTAAGTGCAGCAAACAAAAATATCTTAAGGAATTAGACTATTTTCTAAAGAATAATTCCAAGTGGGAATTCAGATCTTTGAAAAATTGAGAGCAAGGTAGACATCAACTAGCAATAAATTTTAAGAGACAAAATTCCCTCTTAGGGATTAACACATGACCTAATCCCTTCTCTCTATGTTCTTGTTATAATATATAGTATACAGTTTTAGGTGAGAAAAGAAAAAATGAATTTGGTGTCAGGAAATCATGGGAAAAGTGTATTTAATTTAATTACTTGAAAACTGGGTTTTTTTGTTTGTTTGTTTTTAAATATTCTATTCCATGTTCAATTAATGATTTTTAATGACTGTTTGTTGTTATTTTTTAGTGCTGTCCAGTTAGTTCCAATGCATAGCGACCCTGTAAAGGATTTCCAAGGAGTGCCTGTGCGCTTGAACTTATTACCTTGCGGTTCAAACTGACTTTTCAGTCCAGTGCATTTACCTACAGCACCACACAAGGACTATTATGATATTGTTGTTGTTGTCAGGTGCCATGGAGTCGGTACCAACTTATAATGACCTTATGCACAACAGAATGAAACACTGCCCGATCCTGGGCCAATCTCACTACTGTTGCCACACTTCAGT
>NW_006408609.1:158950-166354 GCF_000296735.1 Chrysochloris asiatica
ACAACACCAAACAACAACACCAAAAACAACAATAAATATGTCTCTGTCACAACTACTCAATTTTGCTTTTGTAGTTTGAAAGTAGTTATAGACGAGACATAAATAATGAGTGATGCTGTGTTACAACCCAGGCAGCAGTTTGCTTAGCCCTGGGTCTGGAAGTGTTTGGAAATTAATAGAGTTAATCTGTAATGTACCTTATGTTTAGAACAACTCAGGAGGATTCAGTTGTAAAGTTAGGTCTCAAAAGGAGGGACAAGAAATTACAATGTGATGGAGGGAATCATGCTTTTTAGTATAGTGGATAAATGAGACTAGGAAAAGATGCTGTTTTTTCATGTTTCAGATAAAGTGCCACAATACTCTAAGGCAGAAGTACTCCCCCTAGGGCGGGGGTGGGGGAGGGGAGAAGGAATGAGTATTCCTGAGATTTGAAAGCTCAAGTAAATTTTATAAGGTCACAGAGCTAGACAGTTATAGTGTTGTTTGTTGTTATGTGCCGTGGAATCGGTTACGACTCATAGAGACCCTGTACAGGGTTTCTGAAGCTGTAAATCTTTACAGAAGCAGAAAGCCTAATCTTTCTCATGTGGAACAGCTGTTAGTTTTGAACTGCTAACTTAGCAGTTCACAGCCCGATTCCCGATTTGTAAAAACTGTGCTACCAGAGCTCCTTTTAACACCTATGTTTAAACCCAGATATACTTTTCTCTCAGAGCCAGTGTTTATATAATTAACTAGTGGTTCTTTCCCTTCAATTTTCAACTCTTTAATAATGGCTTCCAAAGCTGTGTTAGGTTCAGCACCCATGTAGGGACAAGCATGCAGGATTAACCATGTGAAGTTCACTAGTCTGAACATGACTCTGATTAAATATTTTAAACCCAATTAGATTATATGGCTAGGTCTACTATGATATCACTATATACACCACCCATTGCTTCTTATTCTATAATCATGCTCATGACAACTCTTTGAACATGCTTGCTTGGAACTATAAACTGCAACTAAATAAGTTGTTGTTGTTAGGTGTCATCGAGTTGGTAACAATCCATAGTTACAATATGCACAACAGAATGAAATAGTGCGTAATCCTGGGCCAAACTGACAAATGTTGCCATGCTTGAGCCAATTGATGCTGCCACTTTGCGAATCCATTTTGCTGGGGATCTTCCTCTTTACCTCTGACCCTCACCTTACCAAACATGATATACTTCCCCAGTGACTGGTCCCTCCTGACAATATGTCTGAAGCATGAGATGAAGTTTGGTCATCTTGGCCTCCAAGGAGCACTCTGGCTGTACTTCTTCCAAAACAGATCTGTTGATTCTTTTGGCAGCCCATGGCACTTTCAATATTCTCCTCCAACAACTTAACTCAAAAGCATCAATTCTTCTACGGTCTTCCTTATTCACTGTCCAGCTTTCACATGCATATGAGGTTACTGAAAATACCATGCTTTGGGTCAGGCTCACCTTAGTCTTCAAGCTGACATCGTTGTTCTTCAACACTTTAAAAAGGTCTTATGCAGCAGATTTGTCTAATGCAATATGTCATTTGATTTTTTGACTGCTGCTTCCATGAGTGTTAATAGTTGATCCAAGAAGAATGAAGTCCTTGACAACTTCGTTTTCTCTGTTGATAAGAATGTTGTTTATTGGTCCAGTGGTGAGGATTTTTGTTTTCTTTACATTGAGATTCAATCCATAATGAAGACTGTGCTCTTTGATCTTCATCAGTAAATATTTTAAGTCCTCTTCACTTTCAGCAAGCAAGGTTGTATCATCTGCATAATAACTCAATTTTTTTTTTCCTGCTCTATCACATAATTATTTTTTTTCTTTTTTGGAAGTTCTTAAGAGGGAGCAGCTTGCATTAAGTAAATTGTGAAAAATTGTCTTCATATAATACAAGTGATTATCGACCATCATTGCATTTATGCTGGCACTGACTTTGTCCTTAAACTTTTAAAGAATATATACACATATGACTTGTAGTATTATTAGATATATGGTCTAACAATATAACATAACATATGACATAATATGTTATGCATACCTTATGTATGTGCACACATCATGCTTATTGAGTCAATGTTGAGTCATTGCAACCCCAAGTGAGTGGAGTTTGAGTTTCATTAGATATTCAAGGCTGTGAATTTTCTGAAACTAATTGTCCAACCTGTCTTCCCATGCACCTCTAGGTGAATATGCACCACCATTTTTTTTTTTTATGTTTTTTTTTTTTTAATGTTTTATTGTGTCTTGTGTGATAGTCTACATGGGGGAACATTAGTTTTGCATTCATTTTGTCATACATTGTCTCATTGCTATAGTTACCATCCCGTCCATGCATCATCGCCTAACCAAAGGATATACCCTACAATCCCGGCCCCCCTCCCCTCCTCAGCATACAGCCCTTCTCTCTCTCTGGATCCCTAGTCCCCAGGCACTCCATCTCTTTGCGTCGTCCTCTCTCTTCACGTCATCCTCTCTGTCTCAGTCTCTGTCCTCACTGCTCCTCTGGGTGGGGTCTCACTCTCCGCTCTTCTCCACTGATGGTCCCAGGGCCCTGCAATCCTAGACTGAAAGGTTAATCACTCCCCTCCTTGCTATAAAATGTCCACCTTTAACCACCATACTTTTTGCTAGTTAAGTGCTTAACTGTTTGCACCACCCAGAGATTTCTTATACATATAGGTATATATATAATGCCTACATATTGTGTATATTACATTCCTTATAATTATGATGGAGTCCTTGTGTGGCACTGAAGGATAAGCACTGGAACAAAATGTCCAGGTGAAATGGAAGGTCAGCTATGTAAACTCACCAGCTGCTCCTTGGAAACCCAGTACAGGGTTTCTATGAGTTGGGAACTTCTCTACAACACTTAACAACAACAATAAATGATTATCATAGTAGAGTTCTAATATGGCACTATACGATAAGCATTGGCACTATACGATAAGCATAAGGTTGGTTTGAACACCAAACTCAACTGCACTTAACAACAAAAATGATTATCATAACAGATTTAAGTATATATCCTAGTATTTAATTATACAACATATACATTAGCTATTGCTATTATTATTGTTTAGTTCCCACCAATTAGAACCAGCACATAGTGACCAGTTCTGATTGGGTTTCCAAGCATCTGCTAATGGATTCGAACTAACAACCTTGTAACTAGCAGTCCAGTGCTTACCTTAAATTACCAATTAAGAACTTCTGTATTACTTATGTTGTTGTTGTTAGTGCCAGTGAGTCAGTTCTGATACATAGTGACCCTGAATAGGGTTTCCAAGGATCAGCTGGTGAGTTAAAAATGTCGACCTTGTGGTTCAAACCAACCTTGTGGTCCAGTGCTTTATCCCACAGCTCCACACCAGAATTCCATTTTAATTATTGCAACATTAATATTATCTATGCACATCTTCTACTACTCATCTGTTAATTTGTCCCACTGTGGTGGTTTGTGTGTTGCTATGATGTTGGAAGATATGCTAATAGTATTTTCAGTGTTAAAGATATGCCAATGATATTTTCAATGCCAGTAGGGTCACACATGGTGGACAGGTTTCAGCTAACCTTCCAGACTATAACAGTCTTAAAAGAAGGAGAGGCAGACTACTTCTGAATATTTAGCCATTGAAAACCTTATGAATAACAGTGAAACAGTAACATAGCACCAGAATATTGAATATTAAAACATGATGAATAACAGAATATTGTCAGATATAGTGCTGGAAGATGAGCCCCTCAGGTTAGAAGCAGTCAAAATATAACTGCGGATGAGCTTGCTCCTCAAAGTAGACTTAATTGCAATGACACCAGTTGAGTAAAGGTTTCAGGACAATCACTTGCTTATGGGCACAACTCAAAATAAGAAAGACATGCAAATCTCCATTAATAATTGGAACATGAAATGTATGAAGCATGTATCTAGGAAAATTGGAAATTGTAAAAAATGAAATGGAATGCATAAATTTCAATATCATAGGCATTAGTAAGCTAAAATGGACTAATGCTGGCCATTTTGAATTCTGACAATCACATGGCTTATTATAGCAAGAACGACAAATTGAAAAGCAATGACATCACATTAATCATCAAGAGAACATTTAAGGCATTTAAGAACCCATCTTGAAGTATAATGCTGTCTGTGATAAGATAATATCCATGCACCTACAAGGAAAATCAGTTAAAACCATTATTATTCAAATGTACACACCAACTACTAAAGCCATTGATGATGAAATTGAAGAATTCTACCAACTTCGTCACTCTGAAATTGATCAAACATGCAATCAAGATGTATTAATAATTATTGGTGATGATAATACAAAGATTGGAAACAAAGAGGAAGAATCAGCAGTTGGAAAACATGGCCTTGGGGATAGAAATTATATCAGATATGGAATGATCGAATTTTGCAAGACCAATGACTTGTTCATTATAAATACTTTTTAAACAACTTAAAAGATGATTAGTGGTGGTGGTTGGTGGTGGTTATGTGCGTGACGTTGGTTCTGACCCATAGCGACCATGTACAGGGTTTCCAAGGCTGCAAATCTTTATGGGAGCAGAAAGTCTCATCTTTCTCCTGTAGAACAGCTGGTAGTTTCAAACTGCTGACTTTGAGGTTCGCAGCCTGATTTGTAACCACTACCCTTATACACATGAAAATCACCATATGGAATACACAGAACCTAAACTGACCACATACATGGAAAGAGAAAGTGGAAAAGTTCCATATCATCAGCCAAAACAAGGCCAGGAGCAGACTGGAACAGACTATCAGTTGCTCTTATGCAAGTTCATGTTGAAGCAGAAGAAAGTTAAAACAAGGCCATTAGAGCCAAAATATAACCTTGAACATATTCTATCTGAATTTAGAGATCAACTCAAGTACAGATTTGCTGCATTAGGTACTAATAACTGAAATCCAGAGCATTGTGGGATGATATCAACAACATCATATAGGAAGAAAGTAAAAGGTCAAGAAGACAAGAAAAAGACTAAAGTAAATATCAGGAGAGACTCAAAAACTTCATCTCCAGTGTCGATATGCTAAAGCAAATGAAAGGAAAGTGAGGAGGTAAAAGAGCTGAACAGAAAATTTCAAAGGGCAATTGAGAAGAAAACTCAAATATTATAATGAAATGTGCGAAGATCTGGAGTTACAAAACCAAAAGAACACACTCAGCATTTCTCTAGCTGAAAGAACTGACTAAAAATTTCAAGCCTTAACTCACAATACAGAAGAATTCTATGGGCAATATGCTGAATGATACAGAAAGCTTTAAAAGAAGATGGAAGTAATATGCAGAGTCAATGTACAAAAAATAAATGGTCAATGTTCAAACATTTCTAGAGGTAGCATATGTTGAAAAGTCAATGTTAATGAATAAAGAAGTCAAGGTGCACTAAAGACATTGGCAAAGCACAAGGCTCTGGGAATCTATGGATTATAAATTGAAGTATTTCAACATACTTATGCAGCACTGAAGGCATTCACTCATCAATGCCAAGAAAATTGAAAGACAGCTATCTAGCCAACTGATTTGAAGAGATCCAAATTTCTGCCCATTCCAAAGAGAGGTGACCCAGGAAATGCAGAAATCATTGAAGGTTATCATTAAAATCACCTGCAAGTAAATTTTTGCTCTAGATAATCCAAAAATGGCTGCAACAGTACATTGACAGGAAACTGCCTGAGTTTCAAGCCAGATTCGGAAGAGGACATGGAATGAGGGATATGATTGTTCATGTAAGAAATATATTGGTTAAAAGCAGAGGATACCAGAAAAATGTTCACCTGTGCTTTATTGACTGCACAAAGGCTTTTGACTGTGTGGACCAAGATAACCTATGGACAACATTAAAGAGAATGAGTATTCCAGAACACTTACTTGTGCTCATGGTGTACCTGTACATAGGCTAAGAGGTGGCAGTCGTTTTAACAGAACAAAGGGACACTGAATGGGTTAAAATCAGGAAAGGTGTTCACTAGGGATATATTCTTTCACCACACTTATTTAATCTTTAAGCAGCTCTGGTAGCATAGTGATTACGAATCGGCCTGCTAACCTCAAGGCTGGTAGTTTGAAACTACCAACTGTTCCAGAAGAAAGATGAAGCTTTTTGCTCCCATAAAGATTTACAGACTCAGAAATCCTGTGCAGGGTCACTATGAGTTGGAACTGACTCCACAGTACTTAATAACAATAAGAACAACATTTAATCTTTATGCTGAGGAAATAATCGGAGAAACTGGATTATATGCAGAAGAACTTGTATCAGGATTCGAGGATGTCTCATTAACAACCTGTATTATGCAGATAAAACAACCTTGCTTCCTGAAAGCGAAGAGGACATACTATACTTACCAGTGAATATCAAAGACCACAGTCCTCAATATGGATTCACCTCAATACAAAGAAAACAAAATTCCTCACCACTGGAGCAATAAATAACATCATAATCAATGGAAAGCAGATTGAAATTGTCAAAGGCTTTATTTTGCTTGTACATTCATGGAAGCAACAGTCAAGAAATCAGAGGACATATTATATTAGGCAAATCTATTGCCTAAGACCTCTTTAACATGTTCAAGAGCAAAGAGGACTAAAGTTTGAAGACTAAAGTGTGCTTGACCCAAACTGTGGTATTTTCAATAGCCTCATATGCATGTGAAAGTTGAACAATACATAAGGAAAACTGTGTAAGAATTGATGCATTTGAATTATGGTGTCGGAGAAGAATATTAAAGGTACCGTGAACTGCCAGAAAAATACACAAATATGTGTTGGAAGAAGTACAATCTGGATGCTCCTTAGAAGCTAAGATAGTTGACTTCATCTCTCATTCTTCGGGCATGCTATCAGGAGGAACCAGTTCCTGGAGAAGTTCATCATGCTTGATAAAGTGGAGGAAGAAGGACATCACCTATGAGATGGATTGTCACAGTGGCAGGACCAGTTGGCCTAAGCCTAGCAGTAATTGTGAAGAAGGTGCAGAACTGGGCAGTGCTTCATTGTGTTGCATATTGGGTCACTATGGGTCAGAATCTACTTGACATCACCTAACAACATCAACAACAACAAATGTGTATCTTGCATATATTACTATTAATATTAATATAAGAAGATAAATCAGACTGACTCTAGTAATAAATAAAAACCACAAAAAATAGAGCTATAGACCATATTTTTATACAAATAACCTATTCCTTCTCTGTTTGTTTGCCAACCACTCCCTCCAAGAAGTAAATTTGTAAGCACAATAATACCTTTTTTTTTAATACCTCACTGCAAAATAAATAAACAAATGAATAAGTAGAGTGTATTTATAAAAATACCTATTCAGGTGGGGTCATGGTAGGTATGTGCTGTGGAGT
>NW_006408609.1:166969-169233 GCF_000296735.1 Chrysochloris asiatica
ATTGATCTTGCAGTTCAAATGACTTTACAGTCTGATGCATTAGCCTACAGCACCACACCAGGACTCCTAAAAATATATTAGCTGCATTAATAATAATATTATTTGATAACGGAAAGACAATAGTTGACAGAAGAGACAAAAATAATTAAAAGCAAGACTGGAATACAATCTTTCCAAAATCATACATAATTTTATTGGCCAAAGATATAGTGGATCTCAGTTAAAGCCAGATTTAGAAAATCACATTATTTTTAAAAGATATGATTCTACACTATTAAATGGATGCCTTTCATAAAATTAAAATGACACAGACATCATAAGAATGCATGTGCATTCTCTATCCAAATAATTGGAAGTACCAGAAGAAGCCTGTTCCCAAACAAGCAAGCCTCAATGGGTTTAGTTATGCAAACTGACATTACAGTTCTGCCAAGATGACTAAATTGTAGTGTTATCAGAATTCATGAAATGCAGCTTGTGTAAAGTGCCTGAGAACTCCTTCTATAGTTCCAAATTAAATTTCACTATTTTATGTATCTGCTTTGTTGCGTGAAATCTGAATTTAAATGGTTACCAGTTTATAGCATTTTTCTTTAAAAAAAAAAATGAAATCATACTAAAATATTGATGAAAATATTCCATTTTCCTTTTTTTAAAAATTTAAATCAATGCAATGGACTAGCCTAAAAATGTTGCAGAACTTAATTGGTCTTTTGCTTCTATAATCTAATTTTCCTCAGCAATAAAATATGCACAAAATGCAGACTTTTGATAAAAATCATGGATCTAAATTTTAGTTACCAGGTTGTTATATTTATTTGCATTACTCTGCACTCAAAATATTTAAGGATTTTATTCTTTTTAGGCACCCAAAATATCAATAAAGATGTCGTATACTCAAAGAACACTTCAGAAAGAGAATACAGCTGGCATTTCAGCCAGAAAGACAATTTTCCTTGGGGGCTCTTTCATTGTCTTAACACTAATCTGTGACAAAAAGGTCTTGTCAGATTCTTATTGCATTTAAGAAGCTTTTGGTGAGATTTGTATTGATCTAGAATAAGGCAACTGACAACACTGCAATAAATTTTTACTACTTAGTACTGATCAATATGTGTTGTTCCCATCAAACTTTTTTTTTAAATAGAAAATTGCCTTGAATCATTTCATACATGGCTATATTCTACTAATTTAATTATCTCTTATTTTAAATGTTACACCACACACTTAAGGAAGAAGGAAGTATTGAATTTATTAAGATCTACATTTTCCATAGATTAATTATACCAAATAGCATGTATGTAAAGTACACTCACAAACACACAATACATGTACATGCACATACATACAGATATATAGATAGATTTGGCAGATAACACAAAGACTTTCATATGGTTGTTTTTTTTCAAAAATTTCAAATTGATTACCACTTGTATGTATTAATTTTCTACTACTCATAGTAACCCCATGCTTTTTTGTTGCTATTGTTGTTGTTAAGTGCTTTGGAGTCGATTCCGACTCACAACAACCCTATATAGGATTTCTTAGCAGTGGCTAGTGAGTTTGAACCACCATCCTGGTGGTCCAGTGCTATTGCTAAACTTATAGAATTAAAATACATTAATAAATATACCATTATATTTTACCTAGAAATAGATTTTCAAGACTCTCTACTTTCTTTCATGTGCTTTAAAAATTGGGGATTTAAATAACAACCATGATGTGTTTTAATTATTGATTTTATTCTTTTCTGAAGCATTTTTCTATCTTTGTTACTTTTGTTATATTGATGTTAATACAACTTGTAAAAATATGTTTTTTAGAATTCTAAGTTAAAAGCAAAACTGTGAGAAAATTATTTTAATCAACAATGTTAGAAACAATTGCTAGTGAACAAGTAAGCATGATAAAATGTTACACATTTGAATTAAAATGTAATTTTAAAATAGAGATCTCTATTACATCTTCCTGTAACTAATGTCTAAAAATAATTGTTTTTAGATAAATTACCTCATTGTAAACCGTAACTCCGGGCTGCCACCACAAGGTTGGTGGTTAAAGGCCACCAGATGCTCTTCAGAAACCTTACAGAGTTGATGAAAGTCTAAAAAGACTTAAGGCCTTAACATAAACAACAACAATCCTTTGGTGCTGTTGTTAGTTGTTTGGTGCAGTACCAACCCATAGCGACCTTATGCACAGCAGAACGTAACACTGCCTGATCCTGGGCCAACCTCACTATTGTTGTCACACTTCAGTCCATC
>NW_006408609.1:169984-180515 GCF_000296735.1 Chrysochloris asiatica
TATGGTGAAAGAATACAATCTTGTCACACAGCTTTCTTAATTTAATCACTGGAAACCTTATGAATAGCAGAAAAACAGTCCCTTAGAATAATAATTTTCATTAAACAACTTTGGAGGACCGAAATATCAATAAAAGAGTTGTCAATTCAGTTTTATTATAGAATATTGAAATACTTAACTTTACAGCCCAATAAAATATATTACTATAGCGTAGTGGTTACGAATCGGGCTATGAACCACAAGGTCAACAGTTCTAAACTACCAGCTGTTCCTCAGGAGAAAGATGAGACTCTCTGTTCCTGTAAAGAATTACAGCCTCAGAAACCCTGCACAGTATCACTATGATTCGGAACCAACTCCACGGCACTTAACAATAACAATTCCATTTATGTCATTAAACAATATTTTTATTCACCAAACATAATATAAATTAGAAATATTTAGCCGACCATATATATTGCATACTATTTAAAATTTATATAGTGTATTCCCTCTACACTCATATATACAAATTATCTATAATTTTTTATAGAACATGTATGAAGAAAATATGCCATCTATGAAGCTCTCCATGTTTTCAATATAGTTTCATTTTCAGAGATGTTTAGTTAATTATCCATTCTGTTCTTATAACAACAAAGGATTTATTTCAGATTTGCACCATATATATGATACTTTTGGCTCAGAACATAATTGACAGCTCTCAGAAATGTTATTGGTCAGAAAAAAATCTCAGCATCTATAGTAACAGCATAGCAGCAATCTAATGACTCCCAGCCACGTATTCTCACGTCCACATGACTCCGTATTTGGGTTATGCATACTCAAAAGAGATGAGTGTAAGTTGAAACAGCCACTACACTGCAGAGAAATCTTCAGCTCTTGGTATATTTCAGCATTCATAGACAGCTTGCACTCACCTAATCCCCCAGGGGCATAGAGAATTGTTTCCTTTCTCAGATGCAGCTGCTTCTCATCAATACTAGTCACATGTTACTTGACATGTAAATTCAATAATTATATACAGGTGATTGGCCAATCATAGTCCTGAATGGGTTCTATTTTATTTGTACCTGGCAATCCTGTCCTCTTAGCAATTGCTTGAATTAATGTTGCAAGAAAAATTCTAGCATAGATTAAAACCTCAGACCAGGCTGAGGTTACAACAAAAGTTGAAGAATCATTTTATACCCCTATTTTTCCATTTGAAAATTCAATGTAATTATCCTATGAGCCAAAATGAGGAACATGGTTGACCATCTGAAATATTATAACATTTGTATTGTGATAATTATGCTATAATATTATTTTTTTAAATTCTATTTTAAGGGCTTTTAAAAAATATGTGTGTTTTATAACAAAAATAAAACTATACTAGTGTGGCACTGTAGGATAAGCATTCAACCCTAAGATTGGTTTGGATAGCAAGATTGGTGGTTCAAACTTACCAGTAGCTTCTTGGAAATCCTATATAAGGCTGCTATGAGTCTGAATCAACTCGACAGCGCTTAAAACAACATAAACACAACAAATTATAAACATATTTTTAAAGTTTGCTTTATTTTGTCTCCTTGTAAAAGTTGTTGTTAGTAGGTGCTGTTAAATTGGTTGGTCTTATAATGATCCTATGTCCAACAAAACACTACCAGGTTTTGCACCATTCTCACAATTGTTATGTTTGAGCCTATTTTTGCAACCACTGCATCAATCCATCTCATTGTGGGGCTTCCTCTCTTTTTTTTCCACTTTATCAAGCATAGTTTCCATCTACGGGAACTATTCCCTCCTGATGCCAAGTCCAAAATATGAGAGATGAATTTCCACGATCGTTCTCTTTTAAGAAGCAACAGAGCATTACTTCTTCCAAAAACAGATTTGCTTCATCTTCTGGAAGTCCATGCATGTATATTCATTATTCTTCACCAACACCATAATTCAAATGCTTTAATTCTTCTATTGTTTTTCCTAATCTATTGTCCAGCATTACATGAAAATGAGGCGATTGAAAATACCATCGTTTGGGTTAGCTGCACTATAGTCCTCAGAATCACATTTTTGGTCTTTAATACTTTAAAGAGATCTTTTGCAGCAGATTTGCCCAATGCAATTCATCCTTTGGTTTTTTGACTGTTGCTTCCATGAGTGTAAAATGAAAATGAAAATCTTGACAACTTCAATATTTTCTCCCTTATCATACTGATAAATAGTTATTGGTCCAGTTGTAAGGATTTTTGTTTTCTTAACATTGAGATGTAATCGATACAGAAGGGAGTAGTTTTCCCCCCTATCATTAAGTGCTTCAAGTCCATTTCCACTCCACAAAATAAAGTTGTGTCAGTTGCATATTAAAGATTTCTAAAGAGTCTTCTTCCAGTCTTGATGACATTCTTTTTCATATAGTCCAGCTTTTCTGATTAATAGCTCAGCATATTGATTGAATAAGTGTGGTGAAAAGAAACAACCCTGGTACACATCTCTCCTGATTTTTAAACCACTGTGTATGCAATTATTCTATTTGGAAAAATTACCTCATGAGTGCAAATAAGTGTTCTATAGCAGGAAAAGAGTCCTGGTATGGCATTGTAGGGCAAACATTCAGCTACTGACAGCAAGGTTGGCAGTTCAAATGCACAAGTTGCTTTTAGGAAACCTTATAAATTGTCACTGTGAGTCAGAACTGACTTGACGGCATTTAACAACCAAAACATATTTGGCTAAACACTGGATTGCTAAACACAACGTGAGCAGTTCAATCCCATCAGTAGCTCTGTAAGCGAAAGATGAGACTTTCTGCTCCCATAAAGATTTATAGCCTGGAAAAGCCCTATACAGTGTTGCTATGAATTGGAATGGAGTCCTAATGTGGTACTGTGGGCTAATGTGCTGGACCTCAAAATCAGTTTGAACCACAAGGTCAGCTGTTCAAGCTCACCTTGGAAACCTATACAAGATTGCTATGAGTTGAAACAAACTCTATGGCACTTAACAACAACATGAATTGGTATTGACTCAATGGCAGTGAGCTTAAATTTGAGTTTGAGAGTAATATTTTTCAGTAGTATAGTATCTTTTTACAAAAGGATTAAATGTATTGTCTTAGTAATCTATTGTTGTTATAACAGAAATACCTCTTGTGGGTAGTTTTAACAAACAGAAATTTATTTTCTCACAATTTAGAAGGATAGATGCCTGAAATCAGAACAGTTGCTCTAGCGGAAAGTTTCCTTTCACTGTTAGCCTTGTATCTTTTTAGCTTCTGTTCCTAAATCCTCTGCTGATCTTTCTTTAGCCTCACATTTATTTTTTCCATCTCTGCTTCCTTGCTTAATCTGTTCTTTTAGATCTAGAAAGAGATGCATTTAAAACATAGCCTATACTAATACTGTCTAGTTAACATAACAAAGGAAACCTATTACAGATTGAACTATAATCACAGATATAAAACCAAAAACCAAATTACTACACTATAGTCCATTAAGACTCATACTGTCCATATAGGACAGAATAGAATTGCTCTGTTATGTTTCAGAGACAAAATCTTTATGGGAGTACTTCTGTGAGTCACAAATACAAATATTAGGATTTATAACACATATTTTGGGGGACATATTCAATCATTAAATCTGGGGAAAGTCCATTTAATTAAGTGCTTAAGAATACTTGACATTACTATACAGATAGAGTTATGCTCAACTAAGGCAAGATGGAAAGGTTTGTAACTATTTCTGAATGTTCAGAGAAAAAATACTCTCAATCTCTGCAAGGTCAGTGGTTGAATCCAACCAGCTGCAACTTGGTCGTAAAGTTGGAACTGACTCCACTATGTTTAACAACAACGACATTTAAACATATTAAAAATACAAGCTAACTGACAAAACTTAAAGAGAAAAATGATATCATTATAACGTTAATCTTCAAAATTAAGGAAACACTGATGTTTGAATTTGTACATGGTTAAATGCCAGTTTTGCTAGTTTATCCTCTGGGTTTTAATGAACCACATATTAGGATACATTTCTTGATGCCCTTAAATGATGATAAAGAGAATTTGAGAATTCTGAAGAAATGACTACAGTGTACGATGTATTAAGTAAATGAATCAAAGGGGGAAAAAAATACTAATCCAATAGAGAAATTGTGATAAAATATGTCCCAGTCTTGGCCATAGCTCTCTCTAGCGGAATGTGAAGAGAAGGACACAAGTGAAGAATTTCATGAAAGCAGTTACTACTACCATCAAGCAAATAATCTTTCATATTTGAGCCCAGAATTCACAATAGTTTTATTTTCTGGAATTAACCCAAGTAAAATATGCAAAGTGGCTCTTCATTGATAGTGCATCCAGGTACATGCCAAACATAAACAAATAATCCTCTCTAGAGGCAAGCATTTTAAGTTCAAATCCTGAGAGTATCTATATGACTATTTGTGGGAATATGAACTTATGATAAAAATTTCTAAATTCATGGAGAATCAAGTTACACTGAGTGAAACCAGAGAAAAACTAAAGTACAGTATCAAGCCTAAAAATATTACAAGAATATCACCTTTATAACATACATCAAGTTGATAGCTTGCAAAATACGTTTGAGTGTACTCCTCTGGGAAAGAACACATATTAAAAATTAACATGAAAAAAAATGATGAACAAATGACCATACTAGAGACCTAAATAAGCAGCAGATATTATAGTGTCCAAGATCTTGGGGAAGCAACTTTTTATGGACCTTACTGCAATAAACTGATTTCCATGCAATCTCTTTGCTGATGACGTGTATACTATTATCATCGTACCCCCTCAAAAAAATAACTGTTACATATATAAAGGACACAAAAAATGTAACGTACATTTGTTAAATAGTTCTGAAGAAAGTATAGAACTTTATGCTAAGAATTTGGATTAAAAAAATTCTAAAAAGTGATATTCACATAAATGGAAACCATGAAGCAAATTTGCATATTATTGAAAATTTCAAATAAAATAAAAATTTCTCAATTTTAAAAGACATTGTACAAGGAATCACTGGTTTGGGAACCACAAGATAAATATTTGGAGCTCACCAGCTGCTTCTCCAGAGAAAGATGAGGCTTTCTGACCCCACAAAAATTTATAGCTTCAGAAACACTACACAGGGTCACTATGTATCAGATTCGATTTGACAGCAAATGATGTGGCACTGTAGGATAAGCAGTGGACTGAGAATCACAAGGTCAGTGGTTTGAACCTATCTGCTGATCCTCAAAAAACCCTATATATGAGTCAGAATAGACTGTATAGCAATTAACACAGCAAAAACAATAACAATGTACAAGGAATAGATGAATAAACTACACATTGGGAAAAGATACTTGTATCTTACAAATTTAAAATGAAAAGACCAAACATAGAAAAGTGAGTGCAAGATAAAATAAAATATTTCACAGATTCAATTTCATTCATAGTCAAGAATGAAAAATACAACCAAAGTAAGGTACATACATTGTGTAATATTTACCAGATTGGTAAATTTACCCGATTGGTAAAAACCAAAAGTATGAAAATTCTAGTGTTACAAAGGATATGAAATAATGTTTCTCTCATATACTGTTGTTAATAATGTAAATTGATACAAATACTTAGGACAGGTTTGGGGGCATTGGGGCATGATTTGGTACCACGGGACTGCTATCTCAGAGATTGGTGGTTCAAACCCACCAGCTGCTCCTTGGAAGCCCTATACAGGGTCATTATAAGTCAGAACTGACTCAACAGCATTTACCAACAATGACAACAACTAAAGTTGAAACCACACATACTCTTTGACTCAGAAATTGTGTTCATAGTTATATAACCAATAGAGAAGTGACTCGCATTCTACATTGTAGGAACTATAAAACTTGTAGAAAAATTCCAAACAACTGTGACATTCTTCTAATGGATGGATATGCGATCCTAGAACCGCCAGTCTCCTAATAGATATGATGCTAGAAACTGGAAATAAAGAAACAAACAAAATGAATGTCAAACCTGCTACAGCAGACACAAATTGCAGGAAACACATTCTAACTGTGTTAGATTGGTGTATTCTTTTTTTGTTTGTTTTTTAATTTTTGCATCCAAGTTTGAATTTTAAGCAGTTATTACCAAGTAAAATAACAGAAATTCAACACCAGTGTGATGCCCTGGAGAAGCATTTGCAGGGATTATTCTGATCAAGGTTGTTTATAATAATAAAATCTAGCAACTACATAGTTACCTATAAACAGTAGATTGGTTAAATTAATTGTTGCATATTCATGTAGAGACAAAAATACTGTGCACTAGAAAAAATGAACAGACTTCAGATGATCAATCTGCATGAAGGAAAATTACAAATATAATCTGCAAAAATTAAAAAAATAATGATTATAATAAGCAAGTCACAGAGGAATACAAGCAGTATGATTCCTAATCATGCTATTCAAAAACTGGCAAAACTGAACCATACACTAGATAGATGATAAATCACTGGTTGGCTGGCTGTAGTCTGTCAAGTCGATTCCAACTCATACCAACCCTGTAAATATTTATAGAAGCAGAAAGGCTCATCTTTCTTACATGAAGAACCTGGTGTACTTAAACTGCTGATCTCACGCAGCCCAATGTATAAACATGCCATGCCATCAAGACTACTTAGATTACAAATATAAACTAAAAAAAATAAAACACCCTTTGTTAGTGGTTGTCAAGGGAGAAAAAGGAAGGGTGAGAATATGAGAGCTACATTAGGTATATTAAAATTGAAACAACAGATGTTGTTGTTGTCAAGTTCTTTCCAGTCGGTTCCAGCTCATAGTGGCCTTGTTTAGGGAATCCAAAGAGCTATTGGTGGATTTGAACCATGACCCTTTTGGTTAGCAGTCCAGTGTTCATCCTACAGCACCAAAGCCTAAGTTAATATTAAATAAGGTGATCTCTCCAAAATTATTGTTGTTGTCAAAATATTTTCTTTTTATTTATAACTCATACATGACTAGGTGGTATTGCACAATTCTGGGATGTTGTTATAGGATTTGGGTGCATTTGAAAATGAAAATGACCAGGTTTTACCAATATACAGATATCTAAAAATAAACCACATTGTACATATACATGGGGCCTTAAGTAAGTTTGTGGGGAAAAACATTGATTCTATTTTCCATGAATATTTATTTTCAAATCTGTTTCCCTCAGTTTCATTAATTTAAAACAAAAATCAAAGTACAGATGACTATAAATGTTAATTTTGTTTGAACATAAAGGCCAGCCTGATTTATAATTTTTAACAGTACCATTACATTTTCATATTTATAAAAAAAAATTTAGAGTTTGCCTGACATATTCTTTTTTAAAAAGATTTTATTGTGAATTGAGTGAAAGTTTACAGGGCAGATCATCAGTTTTACATTCAACAAATCATATACTTTTTTTCATTATAATCCCCTCCATGCTCTGGTAGCGTAGTGGTTACGAATCGGACTGCGAACCACAAGGTCAGCAGTTCGAAACTACCAGCTGTTCCACGTGAGAAAGATGAAGCTTTCTGCTCCTGTAAAGATTTACAGCCTCGGAAACCCTGTGCAGGGTCGCTATGAGTCGAAACCGACTCCATGGCATATAACAACAACAACAACAACAACAACATGCACCATCAGTTAACAAGTATTTCTCTATATTCATTTTAGCTCTTTTTGTTTTTGTTTTTTAAATACTCAGGCATATATAATAATTTACATCACCAAAGGGCATATTGTGCAAACCTGCCTCCTGGCTACCAGCTCTCAGTCCCTCTTTTTCCATGAATCTAGAGTCCTCAGCTGCTCCCTTTCTCCATGTCCTCATCCCTGCCTCCATCTCTGGTGTCACTGATTCTCTGGAAAGGGTTCCACATTCCGTTTGTGCTCTTCTCCCTTGATGGCCCTAGCGTCCTTAGTTTCTGTACTGTAAGATTAACTACTTCCCCATGTTTGTTACAAAACTTCTACCTTTACAATTGTGACAGTTGCAATTAGTCATGATAACAATTACTCACTATTGAACCATAAGAATTTGTTCCTCATCTCTTTTTACCAGGCCCATCTAGACAAGTTGAAAATTATTCAGTGGGGATTCTTTCTTCCCCACATACTCTTAAACTAAACTCCCTCATGGAATCTTGTAAGCCAGTCATTTTGTGCCTTTATTGCCCCCTCATTTTAGGTAGCCAATATCTAAGTTGCTTATCCCTATGTATCCTGTATACAGAGGGGATAGCATTGATACTTGATGTGAAGACTCCTCTATCTGTTAGTATTTTGAGCTACTACATCCATGAGTATAGGTCTAGTTCCTCAAATTCTAGCAATTTACCCTCATGTCATTGATCAAAATTGTTTTATTTTTTATCCTTCTCTAGTTGAGTTCTGAATTTTCAAGCCATAGAGGCTAGGTCAGATGGGTAGCATCTGCAAGTGTGCATGTTCTTGTGAGTCTCTCCTTATTTCATATTTCCATGAACTTTTTAAAACTCTTTCATTTGCTTATCTATGCTTTAAATTTTATGTTACAGCTGCCTTCTCTCCTACCATGGGAATTTGAAAACATACAAAAAGTGTAGTTTTCTTAGCTAGTGAGATATTTTATATCCTAAAAGACATACTTGTATCATCAGTTATGTAGATCATGCTTTTTGCTTGTTATACAATAATCCTGGAGAAAAGTAAATTTATATTTTAGAAGGGTGACTGATATTAATAACGGGGTTTGAAATACATATTTGTATCTCAATTTAATAAGTTAGATTTTGTTTTTTAGTTGATTGTTTCTGTTTTCAACAAGTAGAAAGGAAGTAAGCTCTTTGAGGCCATGAGCGCAAATATATATAATTTGAACACTACAAAGTATTTAGAACAATGTCTTTAGCCATAGTTACATTATAATTTCTTTTGACTAATGAGTTATTTAAGGAGCTCTGGTAGTGTAGTAGTTATAAATAGGGCTGTGAACCACAAGGTCAGCAGTTCAAAACTACCAGCTGCTCCGTGGGAGAAAGATGAGGCTTTCTGATCCTGTAAAGATTTACAGCCTCGGAAACCCTGTACAGGGTCGCTATGAGTCGGAACCGACTCCACCAATGGCACTTAACAACAACAATAAAAATGAGTTATTTAACATTTTTTACAATCCTTCTTTGATTTTTTGTTCTGTGACACTGAATTGAATCTGACACATAGTGACCTTTATAGAATTCCCAAAAATGTAATTCTCTAGTAGAGTAGAAAGTCTCATCTCTCTCCCTCAAAGCTGCTGGTGTATTTAAACTGCTGACCATTTCATTAACTGTCTAACTTGTAACCCAATAAGTCACCAAGGCACCATAATCCTACCAATAGGCATATTTTAGACTATTGATTACTTTTCAAAGAAAAACATATTTAAATTACAATGAATGGCATTGATGAACATAAGATACTCGATTATATTTCATTCTAGGATATCATAATACTAAAATGAATATTTAAAAAATAATAGCAATACTCTCAATTACATCTTAGAATTCTCTGGAATCTTTCCTCTAAATAGCATATCTGATTTAGTAGTTAGTGTTTATGTTGTTGTTTAGTCCTGTTGTGTTAGTTCCAACCCATATTGACCCCATATAGTGTCCAAAGAGCAATGTGAACTTGAATCACTGACCTTGCATTTCAAACCAACTTTGCAGTCTAGAACATTACCCCACAGCATCACACCAGGTCTTCAAGTATTTATAGTGATACATAACTTTATAAATGAATTAAAATAAAATATTATAGATTAGTGTCATGGTGTGATGCAAAGTGTCATAGAGATACTTTTGATAACATCAAAGTGACTTTTCGTAAACAACAACAACAACAACAACAACATTGAAGATAGTCAAAGATGTTGAAGAGAACAATTTTCATTATAAATTTGACATAAGATTAACTTTTATTATAATCTTAATAGGGTTAAATAAATTTCAACACATAATTATACCAGTGTTAATGTTACCTCTTGTCTGTCAGTATATTGTACTGTGGTGGGTGGTTTGTGTGTTACTGTAATACTGGGAGATATGCAATAGGTATTTTAAATACCACGTGGTTGACAGGTTTCAGTGGAGCTTTGAGATTAAAACAAATTAAGAAGAAGGAGAGGAAGACCACTTTTAAATGGGTAGCCACTTAAAGTGTTACAAATAGCAGCAAGCATCCTCTGATATAATGCTGACAGATGAACCACTCAAGTTGAAAGGCAATCAGAATACAACTGGAAAAGTGATGCCTCCTCTAAGCAGATGTTGGTGTTATTAGGTGCCATCAAGTTGGTACCGACTCATAGTGGCCCTACACAAAACAGAATGAAACACTGCCCTTTCCTGCACCAGTCTCACAATCATTGATTGCTACATTTAAACCCATCATTACTGTCACTGTGCCAATTCCATCTTGTTTGGGGTCTTCGTCTTTTTATCCACCCTCCATCTTACCAAACATGATGTCTTTCTCCAGTGCCTAGTACCTCCTGACATGT
>NW_006408609.1:181565-182576 GCF_000296735.1 Chrysochloris asiatica
ATCCACATAATTGAAAGCTTTTGCATGGTCAATGAAGCACAGGCAGACATCTTTCTGGTATTCTCTGCTTTTAGCCAAGATTCATCTGATGTCAGCAATGACATCCCTCAAAGTAGATTTGACCTGAATGAAATGAAGTTTTTGAAACAGTCATTTGCTGATAAGATAATCAAAATGATCAGAAACAACTGCTAACAACAATTAAAAATGAGATGTGGAATGTATGAAGCATGAATCTAAGAAAATTAGAAGCCACAAAAATGAAATGAGAGGCATACAGTTTGATATCCTAGGCATTAGTGATCTGAAATGCACTGGTATTGACCACTTTGCACCCAATAATCGTATGGTTTACTATGCAAGGAATTACAAATTGAAGAGAAACAGTATCACATTCATTGTAAAAATAACAATTCCAATCTCTCTTGAAGTACACTGCTATCTGTGATACATCAGAGAGTTCTGGTCATGTAGTGGGTTACAATGTAGGCTGCTAACCACAATGTCTGCAGTCTGAATCCCCTCACCTGCTCCCAAAAAGAAAAATAAGGTTTTCTGCTCCAGTAAAGATTTACAGCCTCAGAAACCCTATACATGGTCTCTATGAGTTGGAACCACCACCACCACCACCACAAGGCAGACCAGTTAATAGCACATACCACTATTATTCAAATTTATGCACCAAACACTAAAACCAGTGATGATGAAATTGAATAATTCTACAAACTTCTTCAATCTGAAATTAATCAATCATGCAATCAAGATGCACTGGTAATTACTGGTGACTGGAATGCAAAAGTTGAAAATAAACAAGAATGATCAATAGTAGGGTAATATCGACTTTGCCATAGAAACAATGCTAGAGATTTAAACGCATTATAGAGTTTTGTAACACCAATAACTTATTCACGGCAAACATCTCTTATCAACAACATAAAAGGAAATTATATAGATGAACTGCAACAGATGTAATACAGTATAATAAAATTGACTATATCTGTGGGAGGAGAT
>NW_006408609.1:187756-189222 GCF_000296735.1 Chrysochloris asiatica
GACACTCTTGAATCTACAACTGATGTAACATTTGGTTCCCTGACCAGGAAACTGACTGCACTGGCCCCTTGAGCCACCGAATCAGTCATAGAATGGCTGATGGCAAGTTTCCCTCGGTGGATGAGACAGCAGGCCACCACCACATTTGATGGTTCTTCCTCCTCCTAGTGGGGGCAGCCGGCTGCCGCACCCACCTCTCGTGACCGGACTTGAAAGGAGAGGTTGAACCAGAGAAAGCAGCCAGGACTTCTGGAACAGGTAAGGTCCTGGGGCCCGGGTTAAACCCAATCAGCCCTGTTCCTATGGACAGAAGTGGAAGGCTGATACCCTTCCAAGGTCTTACCTAGAGGCTTCAGTCAGTAACTCCTGTAAGCGGGGGTGGAACAGCCATAAACTCTGTGTGATTGGTTGAGTGAAAGGAGACAAAATGCGGCTTGTTATGCCTGGTCTGTGTGGTTTCACAGCTCCAGCTGTGGAATACTTAGGTGATATGGGGAATTCTCATAGTGAGTCAATAGTCTTAGAATGTATGCTAAAAAATTAAATTTAAAAAAAAAAAGGGAGGTCCTGTGTGCAAGAATGTGTAAGTGTGTCTGAAACCAGGCTGGTAGTGAATCTCATACTGCTTAAAGAGATGGTCCTCACTGCTGGCACGGAGTGGACTCCTGGTTCGCAACTCACCAAACTAAGAGACGCTTGAAAATTCTTGTGAGAGAAAAAGCAAAGTCTGGACATGATCTGTCTGTTGTGAAAGCACCACCATGAGTGGCCCTCTGGCCATTTGGACAAGGGAGGCTAGAAACGCAGTAAACGAATACTACTAGCAGTGCTACCAAGAATCCTTTCTTGGGAGTCTTCCGGCCCTGTGTCTTCTACACTCACCTCCACCTTCACTTTGAGTTCCCCTTTTGCTTTATTCTGGGTGCGCACATCAGGGCATGATAGACAGGAAGTATTTTACTATAAGTGCCCCTTCTGTTTCTGTTAAGGTTAACCTCTGTACCTAAAATTAAAATATAGGCTTCAATCTGAAAGAAAAGCACTATAAGGTGTAATTCTAACTGGTTTCTATATGTTTACTTTCCTATGACATCAAAGGAAATGGTGTTTTACTATATTACAGCTTGGCCAATGTACAATCTAGATGATGGGAAAAACAGCCTTTGAATGGATCCTTAAAATTATTATACCATCTTACAGCTTGAATTATGAAACCACTGTGTCAGATTGTCTGTTTTTAAAATTACTATGCTTTTGTCCTTTATTTATGTTTAAGAACCTGAAAACAACCTGGAATTCCAAGAATATGTAAGTTATATTGCATATATCTAAGGAGCTCTGGTAGCATCGTGGTTACAAATCGGGCTGCTAACCTCAGGGTCAGCAGTTCGACCAGCTGTTCCGTGGGAGAAAGATGAGGCTTTCTGCTCCTGTAAAGATGTACAGCCTCAGAAACCCTGTACAAG
>NW_006408609.1:190247-209817 GCF_000296735.1 Chrysochloris asiatica
GTGGTTTCCAACTGCTGACCTTGTGGTTCCCAGCCTTATTCGTAACCACTATGCTATACTGGAGCACTATAAAAGGTGCATTCTCAGAGCTCTGAAAAAGGGGCTCCTAAACAAAAGAACTCAAACATGGTACAGGCAGTTCAACAGATGTCAACTGAGGACCCCTCTGAATTCTTTAAATGAATCTACCAGGCTTACTCTAATTACACAGACCTTGATACTGAAAATTCAGCAAATATCTGAATGGTTAACATGATTTTTATCTCCCAAAGCACCCAGAATATTAAAAAGAAATGGCAGAAATTCGACAGGACAATTGGCATGAATCCATCTCACCTGGTGAATATCACCTTTGAGGTATTTAACAGCCAAGAGCATAAGAAATCACAGGCGGTAACTGTCCTCCTAAAAGACCACTAGAGGAAGCCTGTGGGACCCCAGGGAGGACCCCTGAAGGAATGAGGACCTTAAGCAAGGACCAATGTGCTTATGCAAAAACCTGGACATTGGAAAAGTAAATGCCCAAGTCTCGGGAGAGGATCTGGCAGAAAAAGCCATTCAACTCAACAGATGGTTGAACAAGCTTCATTGTCTACAGAAGACTAATGGTGTCAAGTATTAAGGGGGTCCAGCATGATTTGGCATCAACCCCTGACACCCCTATTGCCTCCACCCCCAAGACCACAGCTAAAAATAACAGTGGGGGACAAAGTGTTATCGTTTGGTTCAGTAATGGTAACTGAGATCTCAGGGAGACCTGAGGACCAGTTCTTCCTGAAACCCCTAGACCGCTTCATTGGGGAAAAGAAAATAACTGTCTGGTCCCCTTACTGGGCCAGGACCTGCCTCCAAAATTTCATGTTTAAACAGCTTCCTGAAACCAAAACTCTGCAGATGGAGGTTCTTCATGAACAAGCCTGACAATTACTGATTCAAACTCAGGAAACCAGTCACATTGGCCTGAGGAGATCGACAATCAGGTAAACCCCTCTTGTGGGCAAGTGGAACTCCTGGGAGGGCCAATAAGCATCCCCTGTCGAGGTCTGATTGAAGCTTCGAAACTGACCATCCCACAGAAACCAATATCCTCTCAGGAAAAAGGCCGAGAAATTCACTGTGACTAGCTCATCCCCATCAAGTCGTCTCCCTGCTGCAAAAGAAGGGAAGTCTATGGCTCACAACAGTACAGATAGGCAATACCAGGTTATTTTACTGGACAATCTGAATGTTACCCTGTGAATTATGGGGTGACTAAACCTGTCACCCTCCTCCCTTATGTGGTAACTGGAGGGCTGAACCAGGATGATATAGAAATCATTGACCAATCATTCCAAGACAGGCTGTCCTTCATCAATACGAAGGTAAACAACCCCCAGAAAATTAACAGATTGATTTCATGCAGATACCCCCAAGCTGGGGAATTAAATATTTACTGGTTTTGTTTTTATAGACACCTTTTCTGGTTGAATAGAGATTTTCCCCCACCAGAGCTATGAACTTCAGAAATAGTGAAAATCCTCTTGAAAGAGATTATCTCCAAGTTTGGAAGTCCAAACGTGTCCAAAGTGACAACAGAACAGCAAACACTTGCAGATGAAATGTAGATTGCATTAAACATGGATGTTCAAGAAAATGAACCATACTCTAAAGAGGCAAATGACAAAACTGTCAGGAAATTTAACTACATTGGGACCAGGTGTTGCCTTAGCCCTGCTTCGAATTCCAATAGCCCCCAGAAGCGGGTGTAAATTGAGCCCTTATAAACTTGTATACAGTAAACCTTCCCAGGCAGCTTCCCTCAACCCTCTACCTGACCTCAGCCAAGGTTTAAAGGTTTAAAGGTGCGGTGGTATTTGCAACATCTCCACCACACACTTTCTATTATTTGTAAAATTGCTCTTCCCAGATCTGCTTCCTTCCCTACAGGTAACCTGACCCCTTCCAGCCTGGAGATCATATTCTGCTCAAAACATGGAGAGATGGGCCTGAAAACCAGTTTTAAAAATAGTGGACTGGACCCTGGGAAATCCTTCTAGCCACCCTGTCAGCTATCAAGTTAACAGGACTCAACTTGGACACAATGGGACTCTCATAAGAAATTATTCCTTTCAATGCGATGAATCATTTGGGTCTATTTAGCTCAGAGTGTAATAAATGTGTCTGTTTTGTTTTTCCTTTCACGAGAGCATCCAGAAACAGCTGCAACAATTACTGAGGATTAGAATAAGAAATTATCCCAATCACAGCAACCAAGGTAGAAGGAGTCCCCACTTGGATTCACCACAGCAGACTGAAGAAAGCCTCTTCTCCATGGGAAGCTGAAACTGACCCTACCAACCCTTACAAGGTAACATTGAGACGTGCAACCCACCCTGCTTAAGCCACAAACCAGAAGCTAGCTGATCTCTGCATGGCCGAAGCAAAGACATCCACCATGGGACTAATTTTAATTAGATTTTGAGGTGTAGGAAAGGGAGAAATCTGTGTAATCTATATACCCACACCACCAAACAGTAACCACACTACTCTTCTATAGTTTCTATAAATGTGAGAGCACGCTCCTAGGTAACTGAATCTATAACCAATGAAACTGGGGTGGCCCTAACTGCGTGTGCCAACACACCCAGATGCGAAATGCCATCTATCAAAATAGATTAGCCCTAGACTACTTATTGGCTACGGAAGAAGGAAGGGTATGTGAAAAGTTTAATTTTGTTAACTGCTGCATACAAATAAATGACCAGGATCTGGCAGTAGAAGACCTGGTAAAAATACAGAAAGTTGTCCATGTCCCTGTGAAAACTTGGAATGGGTGGAACCCACGGAGCCTATGGATAGGGTAGTTCTTCACCTTTAAAGGGTTCAAGACCCTCGAGAGTGGGGTCCTGTTTTATTGGGAATTTACTTAATCATTCTCTGCCTCATCCCACAAGCAATCAGGGCCATACAAACTGCCATTAAAATGATAATCAGTAGAAAAGGGTAGCAACAATCTAAATCAATACCAAAATACCATTTAGATGATGCCCCTGGCAAAAAGATCCCAAATGGCATCAAAGGAGAGAATGCACATGAAAATGTAAAAACATTCACTGCCCTCTCCGACCAGGAAAGAAGCTAAAATGCTAATCAGGTTACTGAGTGGGACCAATCCTCTCCCCTCAGGAGTCAAACTAGAGCAGAACTAATCCTTGGGTTTCCTCCTGTCTTCAAACAGGTCTGCAACCTAACCCCTCCCCGATTCTGACCCCATAAATCTGTACTGCCCTGTATTTGGGGCTCAGAATCTGGAGAAGCTAGCTCTTTTGAGCCAGCAGGCTTGATAAAATCTGGAACTCTGCTTCACCTCTCCAAGTGGCCTCAATTTCTTCGACTATGGATTAATAGCTGCTGTGACACCCTCAGGCCCAGGGCTGCTGCATCATTCTCTGGCCCGACACAGCTGTAACATTCTCAAATCTAAAACTGCTGTAACAGTACTATTCTTATTTAGCTCTCAGAGTATGTGGAAAAGGGAATATCTGAGATTTGCTGCCATCTGATTGGACTGGAATGTGTACATTGATCCAGCTGACAATTCCTTCACCCTAGCATTCCGCAAGAAACCTGAGCAACATGAGAAATCTCGAGCCCATAAATGACACCAGAGATCCACCTACAAGGAGTAGCTAACCAGTTATACCACTAGTCAGATATCTTGGGTAGATATCATGCTAGCCTAAAAGGGAGGTATACATGCAATATTAAGGAGCTCTGGTAGCATAGTGGTTACGAATCGAGGTGCGAGCCTCAAGGTCAGCAGTTTGAAACTATCAGCTGCTCCACAGGAGAAAGATAAGGCTTTCTGCTCCTGTAAATATTTATAGCCTTGGAAACCCTGTAGAGGGTTGCTATGAGTCACAACCAACTCCACAGCATATAACCACCACCACCATGTGTAATATTGGAAGCTAAGTGTGGTATCTCTAACAACACAGCTCTGGATGGAACTATCACAAAGGCCCTGCCAGAATTAATCATCATAGCTAATGAATGGGTTGATATCACTGGAATTAATTGACTGGTTAGAGGGGTGGTTTAGAAATTGGAAAAGTATAGCCTCCTCTGTCCTCACTTGTCTCACATTAGTAGTTGGGATTTAAACAGCTATTAGATATTCTGTCATGCCCTGAGTCTGAGAACTAGTGTAGATTCTGAGGAAGTCAGACTTGGTCGCTACTTGGTTTTAGCATTTGACACTGTGAGTGGGATTCATTGCAATAACTCCAGACCTAAGAAAGTCGAAGGTTTTGTGGTAGAAAGAACAAAGAGGAATGGCATAAAATTTTTCAGCTGAAAAGAGAGCAGCTTCTGTATTTTCCTATAGCTAGATAGAAGCTAGATATCTATGACTAAGGCCTACTGGAATCCACCCAGCCAGAGGCCCAAATCCATATGCATATGAAGGAGGTTAGTCCAAGGTGGAGGGAACTTAAGTGTTTTTAAAGGTTAATTTGATTAATTGCCTTATGGATATTGGCTTCTCCTGCTTTTATTGTAAAATAGACATTGGGAATTATGATTACAGAAAATTTGCAAGCTGGCCTTCAACCTATACTTGATTGGATTATTTAGAACTCTGAGGTGGAAACTTGAGCCAGAACTTGAGCTGAGACATTCGCATATGAAAAGATATGCACACCCATCCAGAACTGTTGAAGATTTGTGATTTAAAGGGTGAAAAAAGGCAGACAATTTGGCATTTTGAGTTTCAGAGTCATCAAGGCAAGGAAAGTTGGCCCATCATGAAAATCCCCTTCTAGGATCAAAAGTTGAAGGGAATCAACCTTATGCTTGCTGATTCATCTTTGACCTTGAGATGAAATAAGAGGGAAAGCTAATTGTTTTGAAGTGCAGGGAGGTGTGTGTGAAGTCCCAAGCTTGTAGCTGGTACTCTGTTGACCTAGCTTGGATGACTAGGGTTGTTGAACTGACTAGAATCTTGCCAGATGAATATGAAAATGTTTAATACTCTGAGCAAGCATCATTTGCTATGATTTTATGAACTGGACTTTTGTTTATGGATGCAGTTTCTAAAAATTCCAGTCAGAATGAAAGTCTCTTCAGATCGAGGAAGCTGAATGTCCTCTCCATGTACTGGATTGGTAGTATGGGCAATTTGGACATTGCTATGGAGCTCTGGTAGCATAGTGGTTACGAATCGGGCTGCGAACTGCAAGGTCAGCCGTTCGAAACTACCAGTTGTTCCGCGGGAGAAAGATGAGGCTTTATGCTCCCGTAAAGATTTACACCCTCGGAAACCCTGTACAGGGTCGCTATGGGTCGGACCCGACTCGATGGCACTTAACAACAACAACAAAGATTTACAGCCTCCGAAACCCTGTACAGGGTCGCTATGAGTCGGAACTGACTCCACGGCACATAACAACAACAACAACAAATTGCTATAAATGGAGTTCTGGTGTGGTGCTGTGGGTTGACATGTCAGACGGCAAAGACATTTGAACTGCAAAGTCGGTGGTTCAAGCTCACCAGCTGCTCCTCAGAAACCTTATATAGGGTCGCTATGTCTCGGAACCAACTCTACAGGCACTAAACAACAGCATTGCTATAAACAGATGAAGTGACTGACTTGACAAATTTTCATGTGTATGCTTGGATGGGTCTGGTGAAAGGGAGTATGGAATGATGCTGATAAGATTTTATTATTCATTGTAATTGTTAGTAGTACTGACTAATTGTCAAAACTGTAATTGTAGAAGATACGTAGCTAAAAGGAAGAAATAGTTATTTTTCACTTCAGGAATGGGCAATTGCCGTACACCAAGAAGGAAGGGCATGAGTGGAATTTGGGATTCCTGCCTAAAGAAACAGCAACAGCAGAGATGATGGCAGAAACAGTGACATGGAACAGCTATGGACTCTAGGACAACAGACTGAATGGGGCTGTGTGTCTATAGGCTGGAGAATGGCTTTGGGACACTTACGTATGCATAAAATATTTATGATTTGTTCATTCATGATACAAAAAGGAGAAATGAGGCCAGTGTGTTTTTCGTTGTACATGTTTTAGTTGTATTATGTCAGGCGCAAGTACGATGCAATCAGTCCTGGTATGGCACTGTGGGTTAATGTGCCAGACTGAAAAGCCATTTGAACTGCAAGGCTGGCAGTTCAAGCTCACCAGCTGCTCATCGGAAACCCTATACAGGGTCACTGTGGGTCAGAATTGACTCTGTTACAGCAGCTTTAGATTCATGGTTGAAGAAACCGAGGCTACTTGGAGAGGTGATGCAGAGTTTCAGATTTTGTTAAGCCAGCTGACTCAGCGGAGCTAATTTCTCCAGATTCTGAGCCCTGAACGAAGGGCAAGATGGGCCTATATGGGGTTAGAGTCAGGGAGGGGCCAGACTGCATACCTGTTTGAGGTCAGGGGGGAAACCAGGAAGATTGGTCCCATTCAGTAACCTGATTAGCATTCTAGCTTATCTCTTAGGTGGGGAAGATTGGTCCCATTTAGTAATTTGATTAGTACTTTAGCTTGCCTCCTTGGGCAGAGAGGGCAATGAATGATTTTTACTTTTCCCTGTTCATTCCCCCCTTTGACGCCCTCTGGGACCTTTTTCCCAGAGGCATCATCTAAATGTTGACTAAGAAATTGTATTTTGGTATTGATTTGGATTGTTGCTACCCTTTTCGATTGATTATTGTTTAATGGCAGTTCCCATGACCCTGTTTGCTAGTGGGAGTAGGCATGGACTGATTAAATAAATTCCAAATAAAACAGAACTCCACCCACAAGGGTCTTGAACCCTTTAAAAGTGAAGAATTACCCTCCCCATAAGCTCTGTGGGTTCCACCCATTCCAGGTTTGCACAGGGACATGGGCAACTTTCTGTATTTTCACAAGGTCTTCTACTGCCAGATCCTGGTCATCTACTTATATGCAGCAGTTAGCAAAATTAACCTTCTCACATACCCCTCCTCCCTCTGCAGCTAATAAGTAGTTTAGGGCTAATCTATTTTGATAGATGGCATTTCATATCTGGGTATGTTGATGTGCAAGAGGGGTTAGGGCCACCCCAGTTCCATTGGATCTAGATTCAGTTACCCAGGAGGGTGCCCTCACTTTTATAGCAACCATAGAAGAGTAGTGTGGTTACTGTTTGGCCCACCTTGGTGGTGTGGGTGTATAGATTGCACAGATTTCTCCCTTTCACACACCTCAAAGTCTAATTAAAATGAATCCCACGGTGAACATCCTCATGCTTCAGCCGTGCGCAGATTAGCCAGCTCCTGGTTTGTGACTGAAGCAGGGCGGGTTGTATGTCTTAATGTTATCTTATGAGAGTTGGTAGGGTCAGTTTCAGCTTCTCATGGAGAAAAGGCTTTCTTCAGTCTGTTGTGGTGAATTCAGGTGGGAACTCCTTCTACCTTGGTTGCTGAGATTGGGACAATTTCTTGTTCTAGTCCTCAGTAATCTTTGCGTATGCTTCTGGATGCCCTCCAGAAAGGAAAAACAAATCAGATACATTTATTACACTCTGAGCTAAATAGACCCAAATGTTTTTCATCCCATTGAAAGAAATAATGTCTTATGAGAGTCCCATTGTGTCCAAGTTGAGTCCGGCTAACTTGACAGCTAGCTGACAGGGTGGCTAGAAGGATTTCTCAGGGTCCAGTCCACCTTTTTCTAGCTGGCTTTCAGGTCCATCTCTCCATGTTCTGAGCAGAATATGATCTCCATACTGGAAGGGGTCAGGTTACCTGTAGGGAAGGAAGTAGACCTGGGAAGAACAATTTTACAAATAATAGAAAGTGTGTGGTGGAGGTGTTGTGCATACTGCTGCACCTTTAAACCTTGGCTGAGGTCAGGTAGCGGATTAAGGGAAGCTGCCTGGGAAGGTTTACTGTATATAACTTTATAAGGGCTCAATTTAAGTCTGCTTCTGGAGGCTACCTGAATTTCAACCAGGGCTAAGGCAACACCTGGTCCCAATGGAGATAAATTTCCTGACAGTTTTGTCATTTGTTTCTCTTTAGAGTATGGTTCATTTTCTTGAACCTCCACATTGAATTCAATCTCCATTTAATTGTATGTTTTTGCTGCTCTGTTGTCACTTTGGACACTCTGAAAGTCCAAACTTGGAGGTGATCTCCTGCAAGAGGATTTTCACTATTTCTGAAGTTCTTATTTCTGGTTAGGGGAAATCCTCTATCCAACAAGAAACGGTATATACAAAACCAAAATCAGCATATATTTAATTCCCCAGTTTGGGGCATCTGCATGAAATCAACCTGTTAATTTTCAGGGGGTTGTTTGCCTTGATATTGGTGCAGGACAGCCTGTTTTGGGATTGTTCTTGAGGCAGGTAACAGTCAGAGCTAACCTCCTGAATGATTTTTTTTTTTTTTTCTTGTTCTAGTGCCTGGGCCTAATGAACCAAGTCAGGGCTTTTTTTCATGTAGTGGGTCATCTCATGGACTCATTTAAGAAGAGCAGGTGCTAGTTTCCACAGGATCAGAACCATTCCATTTAAAAGCCATTTACTTTTTAGCTTTTAACTTCTCAGAACCAGAACAATTCCATTGTCATTTACTTTTCATTCTTTAACCCCTCTCTCAAATCCTTCTGCTTCAGTTCTACTCAAGTCCTATACATTAAGGGTTTTTTTTTTTGCCAACATTTCTAATGCCCTTGTCAGTTCAATCAGTTTAGCCTTTTTTTTTTTTTTTGGCATGAGATCCCTGGCAGGAGGGCTATAGCCTCTACCCAGTCTTGTAGGATTACTATTACACACACTGCTATCCGAGTCCTTTTTTCCATGTAACTGCTTCTGTTCACAAACAATGTCTAGTCCACCAGATACAGTTAAACAGGTCAGGGTGACTTGAAAATACTTGGTCAATGATTTCTATACAATCATGGTTCAGTCCCCAGGTGCCACATCAGGGGAGGATGGCAGGTTTAGTGGCCTCATAATTCACAGGGTAATTCCCTTCGTTAGCAGCAGGGAGATGGTTTGATATGGATGGGGATGAGCTGGACAAAATGAATTTCTCAACTTCTTCTCTAAGAGGATATTGGTTTCTGTGGGATGGTCAGTTTCCAGGCTTCAATCAGATCTCAACAGGGGATGCTTGTTGGCTCTCCACAGAGTTCCACTATTCCACACAGGGGGTTTACCTGATTGTCGATCTCTTCAGGCCAATGTAACTAGTTTCTGGAGTTTGAATCAGTAATCGCCAGGCATGTTCATGAGGGACGTCCATCTGCAGACTTTTGGTTTCAGAAAGCTGTTTGAACATGCAACTCTGGAAGCAGGTCCTGGCCCAGTAAGGGGACCAGTCAGTTATTTTCTTTTCCCCAGTGAAGCAGTCTAGGGGTTTCAAGTAGAACTGGTCCTCAGACCTCCCTGAGATCTCAGTCACCATCACTGTCCCCATTATTATTTTCAGCTGAGGTTGGGGGGTAATAGGGATGGCAGAGGCTGATGCCAAATCATGAGGGGTCCCTTACCCTCTGACATTAGTCTTCTGCAGACAATAAAACTTATTCAACCATCTGTTGAGTTTGATGGCTTTTTCTACCAGATCCCCACCCCCTGAGATTTGGGCATTTATTTTTTTCAGTGTCCAGGTTTGTGCTGAAGCACATCGGTGCTTGCTTAAGGCCCTCTTTCCTTTCCGGGGTGTTCCCTGTGGTCCCACAGGCTTACCTCTAGTGGTCTTTTAGGAGGACAGTTACGGTCTGAGATTTCTCGTGCTCTCAGCTGTTAAATACCTCGAAGGTGATGTCCACCATTTGAGATGGATTCATGCCAATTGCCCTGTAAATTTTCTGCCATTTCTTTCTAAAATCCTGGGTGCTTTGGGAGATAAAAATCATGTTAACCATTTGGATATTTGCTGAGTTCTCAGGATCAAGGTGTGTACTTACAGTAAACTTGGTAGGTTCATTTAAAGAATTCAGAGGGGTTCTCAGTTGGCTTCTGCTGAATTGCTTGTACCATGTTCAAGTTTTTTTGTTTAGTTTAGGAATTCTCTTTTTCAGACATCTAAGAATGCACCTTTTATAGTGCTCCAGTGTAGGATAGTGGTTACCCACAAGGTCAGCAATTCAAAGCTACCAGCTGTTCCGTGGGAGAAAGATAAGGCCCTGCACTCCTGCAAAGATTTACAGCCTGGGAAACCCTACACAGGGTATCCATGAGTTGGAACTGACTCCATGGCACATAACCATCACCACCACCAATTGTGGCAGGCCCATTTAGATTTTAATTTGTGTCAGCTAGAGGAATTGCCTTGACTGGTCCTGTGAAGGTTTTTTTTTTTCCTTTCTGGAAGTGTGCTGTTTCGTCCCATGCCTTATCTCAGACCACCATTTTTCATCCCTGGTCAGCATCATTGTTAACAGAGCCTGAATATCTGCCCAATTAGTATGATGGGTAGCAAAGTAGTGCTTGTTAAATTTGTTATTTTGGTTAGGTCACCCTAGTGTGGCACTGTGAGTCAATGTGCTGGACCACCAAGTCCATCTGAACCACAAGGTCAGTGGTTCAAGTCCACCAGCTGCTTCTAGAAAAACTCACACAGGGTCACCATGAGTCAGAACCAACCTGGCAGCCTTGAATAATATCTCAATAAGAAGAATTTGAATTTTTCCTATTTAACAAGTCCAAGATAGAGAAAGTATGTGCCTAGTAATATCCTGCGGCTTGCCCGTCCATATTTAATTCTCTGGGCATCTGCAGACGGGATATTTCCTTACCTCTGTTCCAGGTACCACTCTACTGAAATAGGTCCCTAAAAGGGTATGGTATGGGGAAATCACTTCCAAACTGCTTTCCTCAGTGGCTGAATATGGCAGGAAGGTTTACTAGTCAAGTTATATACTTTTCCCTAATGGCAGCTGCTGGGGTATCAAGCATGCACCCAGAATAAAGCAAAAGGGGATCTCAAAGTGAAGGCGGAGGTGAGTGCAGGAGACACAGGGCAGAAAACTCCCAAGAAAAGATTCAACAGACAGATCCAGACTTTACTGCTTCTCTAGCTAGAATTTACAAGCCTTTTTTTGCTTTGGAGAGTTTTGGACCAGGAGTCCATGCTGGCCAACGGAGAGCTCCTGTATCATTAAGCAGTATGAGATTTGCTACCAGCCAGGTATCTGGGTGGGTGTGCATATCTTTTCAAATGCAAATGCCTCAACTCAGGTTCTGGCTCCAGACCACTGTCAAATTTTCAATGAATCCAATCAAGTGTAGGCCAAAGGCCATCTTAAAATCTTTCCATAATCATAATTCCTAATATTCCTATTACACATTTTACAATAATAAACAGAAGTCAATATCCATAAGGTGATCAAACACATTAACCTTTAAAACACTTAAGTTCCTTCCACCCTGAACTATCCCCATTCACATGTATATGGCCTTGGGCCAGTTCTGGGTGGGCCTGCATCTTTTTCAAATGCAAATGTCTCAACTCAGGTTTTGGTCCAAGATACCACCTCAAAGTTCTAATGAATCCAATCAAGTATAGGCCAAAGGCCAGTTTACAAATTTTCCTTAATCATTAATTCCCATTCCCTCCCTCCCCCCTTTTGTAAAAAAATCCCTCAATGTACATCCCAAGGCTGCCGTCTCACCATCAGAATTCCCATTGTACTTAAGTGTACTAGGGCCCAATCAGATTCCAGAGCCAGAGCTGTGGAACCAGACAGACTGGGCTTTGGTAACATGCACACTCACATTCAACAAGTCACACAGTTTATGTCAGTTCCACCCCCCCTTTTGTGGAATCTTTGACTGAGGCCTATAGGTGAGCCTTGGAAGGGGATCAGCCTTTCACTTCTGTCCTTAGGGACAGACCTGACTGGGTTTAACCCATGCCCCAGGACATACCTGTTCCTGGAAATCTTGGCTGGCTTCTCTGGTTCTACCTCTTCTTTTGAGCCCAGAGAGAGAGGTGGGTGCAGTGGCTGGCTGCCCCCACTCGGAAGAGGAGGGACCATCAAATGTGGCAGTGGTGCACCTTCCCTTCCATTGAGGGAAGCTCACCATCAGCCACTCCCTGTCTCTGATCAGGTAGCTCAAAGGGTCAGCATGGTCGATTTCCAGGTCAGGGAACCAAATGTTACAGTAGTTTTAGATTTGTGGTAGAAGAAACCTATGCCATTTGGAGAGGTGAAGCAGAGTTTCAAATTTTATTAAGCCAACTGACTCAGAGGAGGAGCTAATTTCTCTAGATTCTGAGCCCTGAATGGAGAGTAACAGGAGCCTATATGGGGTCAGAGTCAGGGAGGGGCCAGGCTGCATACCTGTTTGAGGGTAGGGGGAAAATCAGGAAGATTGGTCCCATTCAGTAACCTGATTAGCATTCTAGCTTATCTCTTAGGTGGAGAAGATTGGTCCCATTTAGTAATTTGATTAGCATTTTAGCTTGCCTCCTTGGGCAGAGAGGGCAATGAATGATTTTTACTTTTTCCTGTTCAACTCAATGGCACTTAATAGCAACAACAACAATATAGGCATAAGTTAACTGTACTCTTAAGGACATCCAGAAATGATACACTTTATGAGGATTTAAGAAGAATAAATGAAGATGAGATCACTAAGTGTAAATAGAAAAGTGGAGGATTTGTGAGAAATCTTGTGGGTGTGGTCCATCTTCAGAAATTCATAAAATTGCTAGACCAGGCAGACACATTGCTGATTTACATCCAGAGATATGTAAGCAGGCTCTTCTAGTACTAGAAACTCTAAATAAGAATACAGTCATTAAGACCACGGGCAAGCCATTTCAGCTTCTTTGGGGTGAGGGAAAATGGGACATGCTATAGAATTATATATGAGAAACTGGAACTGGAGGAGGGGCTTCTTGGAGATGGGAATGAAAACTGACTGGCAAAAAGAAAAAAAGAAGTTAACAGAAACAAATATAAATCTAATAAAGATTTTATTTGTAAATTTATGGGCCTCTTATTCTTCAGTTGCTGTTTTAAATTTTGTCGTTTTACAACTGATACTGTTGTTGTTGTTAAGTGTAGTGAAGTTGCTTCCCACTCATAGTGACACTGCACAGGGTTTCTCAGATATATCTGATGGGTTTGAACGACTGATTTTTGTGCTTCTTATATACAATGCCGCTACAAGACCCCTGAGTTTTATCAATGATATTCTAAGTTATTTAAACAATATATGGAACCTACAAAGATGGAACTGGTTACATACTTGAGAAAAAACAGCTTTTCTATTGAAATTAACATGTACTGTTATTAGAACTGTTAATAAGTATCTTATTTGTTCTGAAAATGAATTATTTTGGGGATAAATTCTATATCTCATTCACAAAAATTCATAAATGTAAGAATAATACCAGAAGTTTTGCTGATAGCAATTCAATTTTATTTGTTTAACACAGCATTGTGATTATATATATGTATATATAAATACATATATCATTATTGTTGCATACTGTCAAGTTAGTTCCAACTCACAGCTACCATCTAGGACAGAATGGAACTGCCCCAGAGAGTTTCCTAGGCTATTATCCTTATAGAAGAAGACTGCCTAATTTGTCTTCTGGTGGGTT
Organism: Chrysochloris asiatica; assembly: GCF_000296735.1. Taxonomy (NCBI): domain Eukaryota; kingdom Metazoa; phylum Chordata; class Mammalia; order Afrosoricida; family Chrysochloridae; genus Chrysochloris; species Chrysochloris asiatica. The sequence goes on from NW_006408609.1 coordinate 203,841, forward strand.
CGAACCCCTGATCTTTTACTTTGAAACTGAATGTTTAACCATCACTGCTAGGCGTCCTTCCCTGAAATCATGGTTGGTATAGGAGAGTGCAAGAACAAAAGGGAGAAGCTCAAAAAGATGTATTGACACAGTTGTTGCAACAATGTGTTTAAACATAGCAACAATTATGAGGATGGCTCAGGACTTAACAATGTTATGTTTTGGTATAAATAAATACACAATGAGAAAGCAATTAACAACATATTTATGTTGTTGTTGTTGTTGTTAGGTGCCATCAAGAAGTAGGTACCGACTCATAGTGACCCTATGCATAACAGAACAAAACACTACCCAGTCCTCGGCCAACCTCATTATTATTGCCAGGCTTGAACCCATTGATGCTGCCACTTTGCCAATCCATCTCACTGGCAGTCTTCCTTTTTTTTTTTTTTTTTTCTCTGACCCTCTTCCTTACCAAACATGATAACCTTCTCTAGTGACTGGTTCTTCCTGACAATAAGTCTGAAGTCTGAGAGGTGAACTTTGGCCATTCTGGCCTCCAAGGAGCTCTGATAGCATAGTGGTTACGAATCGGGCTGCGAACCTTAAGGTCAGCGGTTCGAAACTACCAGCTGCTCCACGGGAGAAAGATGAGGCTTTCTACTCCCGTAAAGATTTACACCCTCGGAAACCCTGTACACGGCACTTAACAACAACAACAACAAGGAGCACTCTGGATACATTTCTTCCAACACAGATCTGTTGGTTCTTTTGGCAGCCCATGGTACTTTTAATATTCTCCTCCAACACCATAACGCAAATGTATCAATTCTTCTTCCTTATTCTCTGATCAGCTTTGGCATGCATACGAGGCTATTGAAAATACCTTGGCTTGGGTCAGGCACACCTTAGTCTTCAAGCTGACATTTTACATATTGTCCTGGATCTCACATGGACAGAATATATGGAACATCTGGTCATACTAATCCACTGAATATTATATAATGAAATGTGTGAGATGAAAAACAAAACAAAATAACAAGGCAAAATAATTATTTCTACACAGAAGAAAAACAACAAAAAATATGCATTCAATTCTTCCAGAACACTAGTTAATTCCTCAGAAAAGGAAAGGTACTGACAAACACAGAAAGAACATCTAGGTATAGATGTTTGCTTATTGGATCAAAAAATGAAAACTGTAGATTGAGTTGAAGCATAATACTGGAAAAAACAAAAAAGAGTGTATCCTTCCCTTGCTTTATTCATCATTATTTCCTTACATTCTCCCCTTTACTTTTTTCATTTTATTTCTGTTTAATGTAGAAATCTAACAGAAGAGCCATTGTGTTAATATTAAAGCTGACCAACAGATGACTTATATCCTATTTAGTACAAAAGCAAACATTTTTAATAAAAATGGAATTATTTCCAAATACACAGATACATACATTTATGGGAAATAAGAATATATGCTTATTCTATGAAGTGTGGTGGATCCATAGAATAAGCACTGAACTGCAAACCACAAAGTCAGAATTTTGAGTCCACCATAGGAAAAAGATGAGGCTTTCTGCTCCTGCAAAGATTTAAAGTCTCAAAAACCCTACCCAGGGTCACTGTGAGTCAGAATTAACTCTGTGACACTTTACAACGACAACAACAACATATATATATGTTGTTATTTTTGTTGTTAAGTGCAGTGGAGTTGGTTCCGACTCATAGCGACCCTGTACAGGGTTTCCGAGGCTGTAAGTCTTTATGGGAGCAGAATGCCTCATCTTTCTCCCGAGGAACAGCTGGCAGTTTCGAAGTGGTGACCTTGTGGTTCACAGCCTGATTCATAACCTCTACACTACCAGAGCTCTCTCTCTCTCTCTCTCTCTCTATATATATATATATAGATAGATAGATAGATAGATAGATAGATAGATAGATAGATATAGATATAGATCTATATATGTATATATATATTTATCCCTAGTGTTGTTGTTAGGTGCCATCGTATTGGTACTGACACATAGCGACCTTATGCACAGCAGAACGAAACACTGCCCGATCCTGGGCCAAACTCACTACTGTTGGCATGCTTGATTCCATTGATGTTGCCACTTGGCCAATCCATCTTGTTGGGGGTCTTCCTCTTTTTCTCTGATCCTCCACCTTACAGGGTCCCTATGAGTCAGAACCAACTCTACTGCACACAACCACCACCATATATATATCAGTACATACATAACTGAATGCATATATATTCTAACCTTAGTCTACCATTTTTTTTCTGATTTACCACTTATAATTTGGAAATAAGTAACAGAAAATGTGCTATCTGACTTCTCTTTTTACTAGTAACAAATTACCATGATAATCCATTAATTATGCCAAGACTTCATTAATGTGTTCTGTCATGACCATTTATTATGTTTTATTATAATTTTATGTCATTTACATTTAGAATTCAATTAATGATTTTAATAACACCTTTAACCTTACTTGAGTTAGTTCTGCATGATAAACAATATAATAACTATATTTAAATGCATCCTTTAATTGGCCACCATACTAATTCTTTTGTACAGTCATAAATTGAGCAAGCCATTCCTGTTATTTGTCTTCTGCATTAATGCAATTACATTTTCATCGTGTTTGAAAAGGCATATTAATGCAGACTTAAATTAGCATGGTTACACTAAATTAATTGTAAATACCTAGCCACTAATGCTGTCCTTGGTCATAGCACATTTAATTCAACTCTGGATTTCATATGGACATACTATATGGAATGTGTGGGTTTGCTTTCTCAAGGAATGTTAGATAATGAAATATGTGAGGTATAAAACTAAGAAAAGAAAAGAAAATCCACAATTCATGAATGCTAGATAATGATATATTCTCTAGGAAATCTGGCAACATTTCTTATTGAAAATATTTAAACAAATTTGGCAATAGATACAGAACATTCAAACTTCTCACATTTTTATTTGTCTAATAGGAATTTAAGTTAATTAGCAAATCCAACATAAGGCTTTCTGCAATCAGCTATAGAGCCTGACATAAACAAATAATTCAACATCTAATTGCAAACCTGAGAAAGTCATCACTATACTTCCTCACGGAATTTAGAAAGTCAGGATGTGGTAGGTCGGGGCAACCAATGAAAATAAAAATATGAAAATATGAAAATAAAATTTATGTCTGATCATATATATTTGAAAAATATTAAAGTGTTGTTCATGAAAAAGTACAGGATAGACAGCATAGAATAATATACAGACAGTCCAGTTTACAAATAAATAACATATAGTTAAGAATCAATGAGCTAAAATTTATATTTAAACTTCAAGGTACATAGAATCGTTCATAATAACTAACAAGTGGGCATTGCTTTGTGACACACAACTAAACATTATTATTATGTCAAAGATGGTTTAGTGTATATGGAAGTTTTTTGTGTTTTTTTTTTTAATGTATAGAAAGGTACATTATACACTATGTATTAATACAAACATTTGACTGACCTTGGATACAAACAGTGCCCACTATGATTTGCATAAAAATTGAATTTTAAGACATATTTAGCAATAAAACTCTTAATATAGGAGCTTCTTGTAATGTAAAATACATTTGCATTATTATTACTATACTTTTTCATTGTGTTCAGGTTAGAGTATAATAGAAAACCAAAATTGGGTTTTGAAGGGAAACACTCAATTGTTTTGAACTGTAACAACATATATCACTTATTCTTAATTCTGTTTAAGGTCTAAGAATTGATGCATTTGAATCAGAGTGTTGGTAAAGAAAATTGAATGTACCATAGACTGTCAGAAGAACAAACAAATCTGTCTTGGAAGAATTACACCCAGAATGAACCTTAAAAAACAAGATGATGAGACTTCTCTTGTACTTTGGATATATTGTCAGGAGGGACCGGTTCTTGTATAAGGACATCAGTCTTGGCAAAAAGGAAGGTCATCAAAAAATATGAAGCGTACCATTATGATGGATTTGACACAATGGCAACAACCATAGACTCAAGCATCACAATTGTGAGGCTGGTGTGGGACAAAGCAATGTTTTATTCTGTGGTACCTAGGTTTAGCATTGAACAGCAACAGTTAAAAGTATACATTAATACTACTGAGTATTTTTTATAAATTTTTATATTTTTAATCATAAAATATGTTATCACTATAAAAAGAAACTATAATTCATCATTAATAAAGTTGTATTTTTTTTCAATGTTAAAAATGCTGGATTAAGCGTATACCTTACATCAGATGTACTAGAATAAGATGAAATTTGTTTTATAAGAAAATAGGACTTGTCATATATCTACTACTCCTTTAAACATAGAAAATTCCCCATACTTCTATACTGCCGAATCTGCTTGTGTTAATCTATAGTTGCATTCCTCTCCCTCTTGGTTAACACATATATAAGTATGGGGTTTATAATTGCATACATATATATATATATATACATATATACACATATATATATATATAGAGAGAGAGAGAGAGAGTCCTGGTGTGGCACTGTCGGCTAATGCGTCAGATAGTAAAGTTGCTTGAACTGCAAGGTCGGTGGTTCAAGCTCACCATCTGGTCCTTGGAAACCCTATACAGGGTCGCTATGGGTCAGAATTGACTCAATGGCACTCAATAATGACAACAACAAATGCATACATTATATGTGTATATATATACATACACATATATGTATGTAAATACACTAATGTTCCAAAAGTATGCGATGTATTGCACTGAATATTTTTAAACTTTTGTTTCCAAAATTTCTATGACCTTTGGTTTACTATTGTGTTTCAAGAATTTTCTCATGTAGAGGGCTGTAGTTGGTTGGTCATTTGTTTACGTGCTGTGGAGTCGGTTCGAACTCATAGTAACTCTGTATAGGGTTACAGAGGCTGTAAATCTTTATAGAAGCAAAAAACTTCATCTTTCTACCATAGAACAGCTGGAAGTTTTGAACTGCTGGCCTTGAAGTTAGCAGCCCAATTCATAATCACTGTGGTTCTAGAGTTCCTTATGAGTTCATTGATTTTTATTGCTATATCATTATATTCTAATTTATGAATACACAATATTTATCTATTTGCCTGTCCATATGCATTTGTTTGATTTCATATTATTTTATGAAAAAAAGTTTATCTTTTTAAAAATATTTCCCCTGAGGTACATGTTCATGACTTTTTCTAAAATTGTATGTGGGATCGGAACTTCATTATAATAGGTATTTTTTCAAGTTTTGATATCGCACCCAATTGTTTTGTCAAATGGATTTATAAATAAATACAAAGGTCTTTGGAATATAAATGTATCTGCTACTCATTATCCTTAAAAAATGTGGTGTAATCAGATAATTTTTCAGTTTTTCATATTTTCAATCTCTTTTAAATAATTTATATGCTTATAGAAGTAACTCTGATTATGTAGTGGTTACGAGTAGGGCTGCTAACCTCAAGACCAGCAGTTCGAAATTACCAGCTGTTTGTCAGGAGAACATGAGGCTTTCTGCTTCCATAAATAAGTTTGTTGTTAGGTGCCATCGAGTCGGCATCAACTCATAGTGATCTTATGCACAGCAGAACGAAACAATGTCCGATCCTGGGCCAACCTCACTATTGTTGCCATGCTTGAGACCATCGATGCTGCCACTTGGCCAATCCATTTCTTTGGGGGTCTTCTCTTTTTCTCTGACCCTCCATCTTACCAAACATGATGTCCTTTTCCAGGGACTGTTCCCTCCTGACAATATGTCCAAAGTATGAGAGACAAAGTTTGGCCATCTTGGCCTCCAAAGAGCACTCTGGCTACACTTCTTCCAAAAAGGATCTATTGGTTCTTTTGGTAGCACATGGTACTTTCAATATTCTTCTCTAACACCGTAACTCAAAGATATCAATTCTTTTACAATCTTCCTTATTCACTGACCAGCTTTTGCATGCATATGAGGTTATTGAAAATACCACAGCTTG
>NW_006408609.1:210194-215581 GCF_000296735.1 Chrysochloris asiatica
ACCCAGCTTCTCGTATTATTTGCTCAGCATACAGCTTGAATAAGTATGGTGAAAGAATACAACCTTGTCGCACACCTTTCTTAATTTTAAAACATTCAGTGTTGCCATGTTCTGTTCGAACAACTGCTTCTTGCTCCAGGTACAGATTCCTCATGAGTACAATTGCCCGTAAAGATGCACCATCTCAGAAACCCTACACAGAGGTCGCTATGAGTCAGAATCAACACCACTGCACAACAACATTTGCTTATACATTTTATTTTTATTTCTGATAAAAGCAATTATTTATATGTTTGGATAATAAATCACAAATATTTTGTCCTCATTTGTGATTTTTCTTTTTCTTTATATTTTAATGAAAAATCTGTTAAGATGTTATAATGGAATTAAATCCATAAATATTGCCCATGATAGCTTAGAAAGTTTGAAAATAAGGTATTTATTATTCTTAAAGATTTAAATGTGTTGTATTAGTTGTGGTTTTGTTGTTTCATTTTTTTCTTTTTATATCTCAGGAGCTTAGGTATGGGGTAAGGGGACAGTTATTTCAAAGACTAGAAGAAAGGTTAGCACATTTGTATTGTGCCCTTTCAAAGCAAAATCTAAGAATCAAAATTCTTTGCAAATAAATTCAACAGAGAAAACAATTTCTTTGGAATTTGAATTTTTCAAATTCCAAAAATTGTTATATAATGAATCCTTATCATTTTTAGGAAAGCAAATATTTTAGAATGTATTTTATCTACCCATGCAGGAGTTGAATGAATGTATAGAAATGACCCAACTCAACAATTTTTCTGTATTTCAGTGTGAGTTTCCTTTTTTTTTTCTTTTCTTTTGTGACTAGAGAATTCATTAGAATTGTTTGAGACTTGAGCTAAGGATGTTCCAAGTTAAATTATTAAAGGAATGGTTAATGGTTGGAAATTATTCTATATATCATTGTTATATTTTTATTATATGTTAGAATTATTTTTAGAAATTGAATTTATTGAATATATTACTTTAGAAGTCCTGGAAAAAGGAATGGACAATCAATATGAAAATATAAGGTATTTAGGAACCTATTAGGTAAAAATTAATAAAGTAGGACAGTTAGTTAAAATAGGTAAGTAATTTCTAAAACAACATATATAAGTTTCTATTTTTCAAAATATACAATAAGGTTTAAATAGAAAAGCAATAGAGTTAAAATAAAGTAGAAATGTATCAATTGCAAAGGACTAAAGTAAAGAGTTCCAATGTGGCACTGTAAGATAAGCATTGAAATGAAAGGTCACTTTGAACTGCAAGACTACCAGTTCAAACCAAACACTTGCTTCATGGAAACTTTATGCAGACTCACCGTGAGTCAAACCCACTTTATGGCAGAAAACAACAACAAAGTAGTGTTATTTAAAATGAAGAATTTTATTTTAATTTTGTCTATTTAAAATTATTAATTACCTTGTTTCAATTCATCATTTAGAATTAATACATTTCTTAGAGCTAAAATATTAAGGTAAATTTTATTAAGTGTGCTATTGTTAAGTACCGTGGACTCAGTTCTGACTCATAGTGACCCTGCGCAGGGTTTCCTGGGCTGCAAATCTTTATGGGCTCAGAAAACCTCATCTTTCTCCCATGGAATAGCTGGTAGTTTCTAACTGCCGACCTTGACGTTAGCAGCCCAATTCATAATCACTAGGCTACCAGAGCTCCTTTTATTAAGTATAGGTATTGAAAATAAAATAAGAGAACCATAAATTAATAAGTAGTAGTTAACAAGAACAAGATATTGAAAGGAAAATGAAAGCTAAGACAAACCAAAACTAATATAATAGTAAGGGATTGACAGGAAAATATATTCTCAACATAAAGGTGATTTAAAAAATGGTGTCAAAAGGGATGATGTTTAACAAGAACTTAGATTAGAAACATATTTCATTAGTGTCAGTTTATCATTTCGTAGATAACAGTCCCTAAAATAAGCAAGAAATACATTTGATTTCACACTTTCATTGTAGAAAACATTCAGTAAAACTTAGCAGGCAGGCAGAAAAGCAAGGAAATTTAGTCAATACAATAGAAATCATGTATAAATATATACATGATTTATAATTATATAGCAGATATACAAAACTTGCTCTATTAAAACATTAAAACAATTATAAATATGTTGCAGGTGTTAAGAGAAATGAAATACCAATAAAATTCTGGAAGTTTTCTGTAAAAATTAACAAATTGTTTCTCAAATTTAAATAAACCTGAAAATACCAATTTTGAACAAGGAGGGCAAAGTTCCATCACTTGTCTGTCAGTTGGTTGTACTGTGGTGACGTGTGTTTCTGTGATTCTGGAAGCTATGCCAATAGTATTTTAAATACCAGCAGTGTCACTCATGATGCATAGGTTCCAGCTGATATTCCAGACTAAGAAAAATGAGGGATGGACTACTACTGCATATTAGTCACTGAAAACCTTATGAGTAGCAGAGCAACATAGGCAGCTCCAAATACTGAGTACTGAAGCATGATGAAGAGTCTTAGAATACCTTCAGATACAGTAACAGAAGATAAGCCCCATAGGTTGCCTCCTACAAGTAGAGTTGACAGTGATGATGCAAATGGAGGAAAGCTTTTAGGACTTTCATTTTCTGATGTGTCACAAATTACTTTAGAAGAAAAAATGGTAAACTTTAATACTTGAAACAGGGATGCATGCAGTATGAATCTAGGAAAACTGGACATTATCAAAAATGAAACGGAACACAAAAAAAATTGTTATTCTAGGCATTGCTGTTACTGACTCATAGTGACCCTATGCAAAACAGAATGGAAAACTGCCTGGTAATGTGCCAACCTCACAATCATTGCTTATGTTTGAGCGCTTTGCTGCTGCCACTGTGACAAATCATCTCCTTGGAAGTCTTTGTCTCCCCTCTCCCCTCCACTTCACCAAACATGATCATCTTCTTCAGAGAGAGGTTCTCTCTGATAATTTATTCAAAATAGGAGAGACAAAGTCTGGCCATCCTGGCTTTTAGCACAGATTGGTTTGTTCTTTTGGCATTCCATGGTACTTTTTTTAAATAATCTCCTCCAACACCATAACTCAAATGCATCAATTCTTCTACAGTCATACTTATTCATTGTCCAACTGCCACAAGCAAAAGAGGTTATTGATAATACCATAACTTGTGTCAGGGGCACCTTAGTTCTCAAACTGACATCTTTGCTCTTCAACACTTTAAAGAGGTCTTGTGCTGCAGATTTGCATAATGCAGTACGTCATTTGATTTCTTGACTGTTCCTTCCATGATTGTTGATCCGAACAAAATGAAGTCTTTGACAACTTCAATCTTGTTCCTCCCATTTATATGGATGTCAATTAATTCAGTTGCATTAATGAGCTAAAATGGGCTGGTACTGACCATTTTGAATCTGAAAGTTACTTGGTTTGCAATGCCGTGAATGAAAAATTGAAGAGGAACGGCATGACATTCATCATCAAAAGTAACATTTCAACATGTATCTTAAAGTATGATGCTATTTGTGATAGGATATTATCCATATACCTACAAGGAAGACCAGATAATACAACTATTATTCAAATTTACTCACCAGTAATGATGAAATTGAAGAATTCTATCAAGTTCTTAAGTTGAAACTGATCAAACATGTACTCAAATGTATTAATAATGACTGGTGATTGGAAAGCAAAGATTGGAAACAAAAAGGAAGGATTAGTAATTGGAAAATATGGCCTTGAGGATAGAAAATTGCTGGTGATCACATGACAGAATTGAACAAAAACAATGACTTCTCCATTGCAAATACCATTTTTAAACAACATAAAAAATGACTACACACATGGGCCTCATAAATGGCATGTACAAACATGAAATTGACTACATCTTTGGAAAGAGACGGTGGAAAAAGCATATCATCAGCCAAAAGAAGTCCAGGGTTGTACTGTGTGAAAAACAATCAATTGCTCATATGAAAATTAATGCTGAAGCTGAAAAAAATTAAACATGTTCTTGAGAACATGACCTTGAATATATCCACCTGAATTTAGAGATCTTCACAAGTACAGATTTGATGAAATTGACACAAATGACCAAAGATCAGAAGAGTTGTGAGAAAGAACACACTCAGCCTTTCTTAAGTCTAAAGAATTTAAGAACAAATTGAATCCTTGACTTGGAATATTGAAGGATCCTATGGGCAAAATACTGAACGATGCAGAAACCATCAAAAGAAAATGGAAGGAATACACAGTGTCACTGTGTATCTCTTCAACAATTTGAAGAGATAGCATATGATCAAGAGCGAATGATACTGAACGAAGAAGTACAGGGTACACTGAAGGCATTGACAAAGAACAAGACTCTGGGAAATGATGGAATATAAATTGAAATATTTCAACAAACTGTGGCAGCACTGTAGGCACGCAATCATCTACACCAAGAAATTTGGAAGACAGTTACCTGGTGAACTAATTGGAAGAATTTCATATTGCACCCATTCCAATGAAAGTTGACCCCATAGAAAGCAGAAATAATTGACAATATCATTAATATCACATGTAAGTAAAATTTTGCTAAAGATAATTCAAAAACTGCTGCAGCATTACATTTAGAGGGAACTGTCAGAAGTTCAAGCAGGATTCAGATGAAGACAGGAAGTGAGGGATATCATTGTTGATTTCAGGAGGATCTTGGCTGAAAGTGGAGAATATAAGAAAGATGTTTACCTGTACTTTACTGACTATGCAAATACTGTTGATTGTGTGCATCATGACAAGCTATGGGCAACATTTTGGAAAATGCATATTCTGGAACTCGTAGTTGTACTCTTGGCAAACATGTACTTAAACCAAGAGCAGAACAATGGAACACTGAATGATTTAAAATTAAGAAAGTTGTGGTTTATTCCATCTGCATGATGAGCAAATAATCCAAGAAGCTGGATTATATGAAGAAGAACACAACATCTGTATGAGAGGAAGATTCATTAGCAACCTGTAATATTCAGTTGATACAATCTTGCTTACTGAAAGCAAAGAGGACTAAAAATACTGATGAATAGCAAAGAAAACATCCTTCATTATGGGTTAAACCTCAATGTAAAGAATACCTAAAACCTCAGCACTGGCCCAATGGACATCATCAAGATAAATGGAGAGAACGTTGAATTTTTGCTCAGATTTCATTTTGCTCAGATCAAACATTAACACTCATAGTAGCAGCAATCAAGAAATAAAATTACATATTGCATTTGGCAAAACTGCTGCACAAAACCTCTTTAAAGTGTTGACAAGCAAAGATGTTAGTTTGAGGACTATGGTGCACTTGACCCATGCCATGGTATTTTCTATAGCCTCATATGCATGTGAAAGTTGGA
>NW_006408609.1:216041-217284 GCF_000296735.1 Chrysochloris asiatica
ACTCAAGTGTAGCAAGGATTGTGAGGTTGAACAGGATGGGCCAAGTTTCAGCCTGTTGTATATAAGCTTGCTATAAGTGCATACCGACCTAACAGCACCTAACAACATGACAAAGTTGGAGAAATATATGCAATGCAATTTCAAATGACATTGTAAAACTACATTGTTCTTGTTTTCAAGTGCCATTGAGTCAGGTTAGGTGTCATCTAATCAATACTGACTCATAGTGACCCTCTGCTAACAGAACAAAACACTGCTCAGTCCTGCTCCAACCTCACAAAAGTCAATTGAAGAAGCACTGTGCCAATCCATCTAGTTGGGGATCTTCCTCTATTTCTCTGATCCTCCACTTTACCAAACATGATGTCCTTTTCCAGGGACTGGTCCCTCCTGACAATATGTCTGAAGTAGAAGACATGAAGTCTGGCCATCTTGACTTCCAAGTAGCATTCTGGCTGTACTTCTTCCAATACAGATTTGTTTGCTCTTTGGGCATTCCATGGTACTTTTAATATTCTCCTACAACACCAGAAATCAAACACATCCACTCTTCTATGATTTTCCTTATGCATTGCCCAACTTTTGCATTTGCTTTTTTGTTTATAACAAAAGGATAGACAATAACTTACTCAGGTGACAAAATATAATACTAACAGTTATCAGTGATCAAGTACCGGTATTAACTAGACAATCTGTTGGCATTTCATATATATTGCAATATCAATATTAGTAATATTATTTATTAGTATAAATAATGGTTTTTAATAATAAAATTAGCAGCAAAATTCAGAAGATCAGTACCTTGTTACTATGTGCCAAGAATATTTGCAAGCACTATAAATATTGCTGTTGTTGTTAGGTGTCATCGAGTTGGTACTGACTCAAAATGAGCCTATGCACAACATAACAAAACACTGCTAGGTCCTGGGCCAAAATCAAAATCACTTCTATGCATGAGCCCATTGCTACTGCCACTATGCCAATTCATCTCATTGAGGTTTTTCCTCTTTATCTCCTACCCTCCACTTTACCAAGCATGATATCCTTCTTCAAGAATAGGTCCCTCATGATAATATGTCTGATGTGTGAGAGATAAAACTCTGGCCAAGGAGCAGTCTGGCTTTACTTCTTCCAACACAAATCTATTTGTTCTTTTGGCACTACATGGTACTTCCAATATTCTCCTTCTACACCATAACTCAAATGCATCGATTCTTCTACAGTCTTCCTTATTCACTGTCCA
>NW_006408609.1:220399-224712 GCF_000296735.1 Chrysochloris asiatica
GGAAGACCCCCCAGTAAGATGGATCAGCCAGGTGGCATCATTGATGGACTCAAGTGTGGCAGCGGTAGTGAGGTTGGCCCAGGATCGAACATTGTTTTGTTCTGCTGTGCATGGGGTCGCTAGAGTTGGCTCCGACTCGATGGCACCTGACAACAACAAGTTTCTAACTGCTGACACTGAGGTTAGCAGCCTAATTTGATTGATGCTGTGTATTGGTCCAGTGATGAGGATTTTTGTTTTCTTTACATTGAGATGCAAGCCACATCAAAGGCTGTGCTCTTTGATCTTCGTCAGTAAGTACTTGAAGTCCTCTTCACTTTCAGCTAGCAAGGTTAGATCATCTGCATTTCACAGGTTGTTAATGAGTCTTCTTCCAATCTAATGCCACATTTTTCCTTCATATAATCCAGGTTCTCAGATTATTTTCTGAGCATAAAGATTAAATTAATATAGTGAAAGTATATTACTCTGGCTCACACCTTTCCTAATTTTAAACCATTCAGTGTTCCCTTGTTCTGGTCAAACAACTGCCTCTTGGTCTATATACAGGTTCCTCATGAGCACAATTGAGTGTTCCAGAATACTCATTCTCCACAATGTTGTCCATAGCTTGTCATTTTTCACATAATTGAAAGTCTCTGTGTAGTCAATAAAGCACAGATAAACTTCCTTCTGGCTTTCTCTGCTTTCAGCCAAGAGCCATATGATGTCAGCAGTGATATCTCTTATTTCATGTCCTCTTCTGAATCCAACTTGAACCTTTAGAAGTCCTCTGTCAATATATAATTGCAGCCATTTTTTTTTATTATTATCTTTAGTAAAACTTTACTCGCTTATATTATCAATGATATTGTCTAATGATTTGCACTTTGCATTGGATCACCTCTCTTTGGAATGGGCACAAATTAAATACAATAACATTTAATTTTATGAGGGTGAATCTAAACCAATCTGCACTCTGGTTGTAGAATTAAAAAAAAAAAAAAATGAAAGTAGACATAAAAGGTAATGAAATTTTTCCATGAAGCCCCCAAGTATGTAAATCTCAAGTATGTTAATCTTGTAGAACTTTACTGAACTACTTACATGGTCTCTGCTAGCTCTGACTATGTACAGAGGGAAAAGACTAAGGAAGTTGCTAAATTAGCTCACTTTGTACATAACTTAAGTATAGTCACTGTGTTAAATAAAATATCTTTAGTTGGATCACTGTTGGATTTAAGATTTACATATGTTTGTAGCCATACATGTATATGTATCTGTATCTGTATATGTATCTCTCCTAGAAAAACAATATATGCTTAAAATTTAATGACTTTATCTAAACAAAATTAAAAATGCATATTTTGTGTTTATATTATTTATAGTTTTCCCTTTTAATGAAAGCCATTTTCTGAAACTTTTAGTAGAAAATTGTTTGTCATACAAAGAATGCTATACAATTTAAATTCATTTTGGCATTTTTTAAAACTGGGGAGGAAAAATAGACAAATTTCAATTTTCTTCCTAGTATCATTTCTTTTGTACTATAGAAACAGTCACTGAAACCATTATTATTTTCTTCCTTGAGGACTTAAAAATGTTTAATCAGGAAGTTCTCAAACATGAGTAATTTACATGAAACTCATAATCAACTGAAGAGCAAGATAGCTTTAAATATTTTTAGCTTATTTTGGCATCATTATTTTCATTCTTAGAGAACACACTTCAAATAGTAAGTCAAGGGACTTGTTTCCAGTAGTTTTGTTTTGTGTCAGAGCCACAGCTCTTAAAGCTGAGCAGCTGTTTTATAAATGCTAACCTTAATCACATGAGGATGTGGTGACCATATGGACAGATGAACAAAAATATTACCCTATTGAGAAAACAAGCAGTTGTACATGATCTATAGATAGTTATTTTTTTGTTTGAGCAACATATCATGAGAATATTTATGAATAGAAAATAGTCTGAGGTGTGTGTTTCTATGTGGGAATGAATAAGAAGTGAGGAAAGAAAGGGTTATTCTGTATGGCCAATATGTAAATCACAGTTCTAGTGATATCTGCCCAGTTTTACCTCTTAAGGCTATATGAGGTCATGGGAGAGAGATATCCTAAACTATACAAATAAATGATTATTTGCAGAAGCCATCTGAAGGTGATGCAGCCAGAGAGGCTTTCCTGTCTCATTGCTGAAAAAGAAATAGCCACATCAATAACACAGAAAAGGGATAGCATTAATTTCATACAAAGAATTGTTGTTAGTGACTAAATCATGGATTTTGAGATTAAAAATATCAAGAATAAAGGAAAACTCAAGTCAGAAAGATACAGAGAAATAATTCTTAAGGAAATGTGCATTTAAAGATTCCATAAAATGAATGTGATGGTCAACTGAAGAGCTACTCAACTAATGATATTATAATTGAGAGCTCAAGATTACCTGCACATAAAAAAACAAATTTAACCTTGATGTGAACTGGTTTTTCCTCTCACTTCAATAAAGTACATCTTTGTGAAGAACAGCGCCTCAGCACTACACAGAGAAATCATAAACATGTGCACAGTTACAATAGATTGGGGATTATGTCATGAAAACTTGTCAGAAGCAGTAGTCATATCATATTCATATTCAACTTACACAATTTACATTTTACAAAATATTTTCTTTTCACATCATGAAAGAAATACCAGCCACACAAAAAAAAAAAAAACAAAAATAGTCTGTTTATCTCTTGAAAGAACAGGACAGCTGTTTGTCAGGGAGTCATCAAGGCAAGCAATTAAGTCACTTCAGGAAAAACACCCCTCCAAGACTGAAATCCAAAGGGAACACACAAGCAAACATGCAAGCTAGCTGGCAACCACGTTGGTCTACATGAGAGTAGAAGTGGGGAAGTCAGTAATGAAGATATAGGATAAGTTTGGCTGTTTCATAGACTCCTGTTTACCTTGAGATGAGAGAGAAGAGGAAGGGCTGGTTGGTCAGAAATTTGGGGAGACTTGGGGACTCCTGAACCAATGGACAATGACCTAGCCATGGAGGGCTAGAGCTGAAAGTGAAGCATCCAGCTGATATGAACTGGGGGAACATGCAAAAGAACACCCCAAATTTCAGATAGTACCCATATGACTTAACTTCGGTCATTTGATAACCAGATCTTGACTAGAGGAAGATGAAGAAATTTGATAAATGAAGCAAGTATAAATGGCTACAATTTGATGAGCTTGACCTGTACTTATGGATGTAGTAGCTCACAATACCAACTGAAAGGGTTCCCATTAAGAACCAGTATACAGTTGATAGAGATGGGCAACTTAGAAATTGGCTACCTAAAATTGGGGTGAAGGGGAGCTATAACTACACAAAGTGGCTGGCTTACAAGTTTTCAAGAGGAATTGAGTTTCAGAGTATATGGTGGAAGGTAGAATCCCCACTGAATAGTTTTCATCTTGGCTCGATGGGTCTGATGAAAGGAAATGGGGATAGGACCCTTCTGATTCAATAGTGAGTGATTGTTATCATGACTAACTGTGATAGTCACAACTATAAAAGTAAAAGTTTTGTAAAATAAAGGGTGGAGTAGTAAGATTTTAAATTCCAAGAACAGAGAATGTAATCAACAGAGAAGAGCAAATGATGGATTGGGAGAAGTGTGGTGCAGACCTCCACCAGTAATAACACAGAATACTGGATGAAGCAAGTTCAGAGAATAGTCCCAGAACTCTGAACTATATCTATAAAGGGATGTTTAGAAAGTTTGAAAGGCTTACAACCAGTGGAATTTGTAGCAGAAGCAAGAAATGTGTTGTTTTCTGATCCGGGGCACCCAACTGCACCTGGAGTGATGGAGCAAGTGAAGGATCAGAGGAGTGCTTCCACTGCAGAGGTCCAACCACTCCTCAGAGATAAAGGTATGGACTTTTTTTTTTTTTTCTTTCTCTGTTCATTGGTCTCTCCTTATCTGCACACCTCCACTCTGGTATCCCTGAACGAATGGACACCTCCCCCATACACACACCCAGATAGTGCTACTACACATGCACATGGATCTGGACAGCAAAGATATCTGGGTCCAGAATTGAGGAAAGGGAAGAGTCAACAGGAACTGCTTAAAACAGAAGGGGGTCAACCAGAACAGCCCGAGCTGGCCAAGAAAGGGGAGTTAAAATCATACTCATATGTTTCTAGAGATTTTTTTGTTGTTCCTTTCTCTTCTCTCTTATGAGATTATAGACTGTAGTACCAAATTTTTGCTTTTTTTTTTTTTTTTTTGTTGTGTTGGGTTTTTTATTTATTTGTTCAACCTTTTATTTTGATCTGTTTCTTTC
>NW_006408609.1:224812-228697 GCF_000296735.1 Chrysochloris asiatica
TTTGGTCTCCCTTTGACCTTCATGGGGTTCTTTCTCTCCCTATGCTACCTAAGAAGAGACAGCAATTGTGTTCACATAGCCAAGCTACAATCACATGCTGTAAAATCCCACCATCCAGACAAGTATGAATACCAGCTTCTATACACCAGAGAAACAGTCAACACCTGCTATATATACTCTTTTTATTTTTTGGTGCTGAAACCCTAGAACAAAGCTATATATACTCTTGAGTTGAGTTAAAAAAAAAAAAAAAAAAAAAGTGGAAAGGGAAGCCCATCTCCTGATCACAGTTACCTAAGATAATCAGAAAGCTCAAAAATGCACCAACATACATTCATCCATCTAATTATGGAAGATGCCCAAGAAGCAACTGACCATTTTGGCACATGTCCAGAAACAAGATAGAGTAAATGACACAGATGATCTGGAGGTAGACCTAGAATTCACACTGGAAGGAGGGCAGGTTTTGAAATTGCCGAGAAGGAATTCAGTAGAGTTATATTGAAGTGCACCCAAATGCTCCACAGAGGGTTTGAGAAAAATAAGGAAGAAGTCAGGAAAACACTACAGGAACAATCAAATAAGATGGATACAACATTGGAAACAATTAAAACATACAAAAGGGGGTCCAAATGTTTAATAATAAAACATCAGAAATAGACAAGTTGGAAACCAGAACTAGGGAGCTAGAAGACAAATATCTTCTAAGATAGAAAAGCAAGCAGAAAAAAGGGTTAAAAAAAATCTGAAGAAATCTAAGATTCATGTGGGGCATACCTTACATACAAAGACAAAAACAGAAAAAAGTTAAAGGGTGGAAAAATATATATATATACCAAGCTAATTGCAGCAGCAATTAATGAGCAGGAGTAATACTGATCTCTGATGAAATAAGCTTTAGGGCAAAAACCAGCATAACAGGTAAAGATGGACATTATCTCATGATTAAAGGGTTAATTGAAGAAGATGACATAATCATAAAAATCTGTTTTTCCAATGAAAGAGCTCCAAAATATTTAAAGCAAACTTTAATAATCTTGAAGAAAAAAATGGACAAATCAACAATAATAGTGGGAGATCTTAATACATCACTTTCAAAAAAGGATAGAACAACCATAAAGAAACTCAACAAAGATTCAGAGGAACTAAACACCATAATTAGCCAACTTGTCCTCATAGATGTGTACAGAGCATTCAACCCAACAACAGCAAGATATACATTCTTTTCCAGTGCACATGGAACATTCTCCAGAATAGACAATGTCTTAGGCCACAAAAGAAGCTCCATAAATTTACAAACATCAAAGTATCTTCTCACATCACAATGCTATAAAATTAAAAATAAACAATAAGAAGAACAAGGAAATAAAGTCAAATATAAGGAAACAGTACATTGCCCTGTTTAAAAGCTAATGAGTAAAAGAAGAAATAAAATACAAACTCCCAAAGTTCCTAGAAACAAATGAGAATGAGAACACAACATGCCAAAATCTTTGGACACAGCAAAAGCAGCTCTGAGAGAACAATTTACTTCAATAAATGCACAATCCAAAACAGAAGAAAGAATAAAAATTAATACATTATCACAACATCTCCAATAATGATTAACACACCAACAAGGTAAACTTCAGTCAACAGAAGAAAAGAAATAATGAAGATTAGAGCAGAAATAAATGAGGTAAGAAACAGAAAAACTATAGAAAGAATCAACAGGGCAAGGAGCTGGTGCTTCTAAAAGATTAACAAAATTAACAAACCACTAGCAAACCTAACATTAGAAAAGAGAGAAAAGACATAAATAACACACATAAGAAACCACAAGGGTGATGTCACAACATAGCCAATTGAAATAAAAAAGATAAAAACAGAATATTATGATGAGTTGTAATCAAATAAATTTGAAAATCTAGAGGAGATGGCTATATTTTTGGAAAAGTACATCCTACCTAAATTTACAGAGTGAAGTAGAAAACTTGAACAGACCTTAAACAAAGGAAGAAATTGACCAGGTCATCAAAAAATTCTCAACCAAAAAATGTCCATATCCAGATGGATTTATAGGTGAGTTTTATCAAACATTCAGGGAAGAGCTGTCACCAATTCTACTCAAGTTATTCCAGAACATAGAAAAGGATGGAAAATTTCCTAATACATTTTATGAAGCAAGCATAATCCTCATACCAAAACCAGGGAATGACATCATTAAGAAAGAAAATCATGGAACAATAAACCTCATGAATATAGATACAAAAGTTCTTAATAAAATCCTAGCCAACAGAATTCAACAATAAATAATAAAAAAGAATACATCATGACAAAGTGGAATTCATATCATGACAAAATGGAATTCATATCGGGTATGCAAGCATAGTTCAACATTAGAGAAACAATTAATATAATGTAATTTATAAATAAAAAAGGAAAAGAACCACATGATCATATTGATTGATGCAAAAAAAAAAAAAAATTGAAAAATCCAACATCCGTTCCTGACAAAAACACTCTACAAAGAAGGAATTAAAGGGAAATTCCTTACATAATTAAGAGTATATATATATATATATACACACATACAAAACCAATAGCCAACATCACTCTAAATGGAAAGAAACTGAATGCCATCCCTTTGAGAACAGGAACCAGACAAGGATGCTCTTTTTCATCACCCCTATTAAATATCTTGTTGGAAGTCTTAGCCAAGGCTATAAGGGAAGACAAGGAAATTAAAGGCATCCAAATTGGCTAAGAGGAAGTAAAACTCTATTTGCCGATGATATGACTCTACACATAGAAAACACCAAAGACATAGCAAGAAAACTATAAGAACTCATTGGAAGAGTCAGAAAACTGGCAGGGTGCAAGATCAACACACAAAAATCAGTTGGAGGTAGAAGCAGAGACAGGTAGGGGAGGTTCCTCAGCACGAAATAAACAATGAAGGCATTTTCCCGGAGCTGTTCCAAAGTTTTGGATCTCACATATGGTGATGGCATCAGTTTTCTGTGATCACCTGTGGAGAAATCTGACTACTATTGGAATACACAATGATTTCTGACCCGATCAAGATGGTGCCCCAAAATAAAATCACCAAGGCATATAATAATCAAGCACTCCAAAATCAAAGACAAAGAATCCTAAAAACAGCCAAGGAAAAGAGAAGTGTTACTTACAAAGGCAAACAAATCAGAATAAGCTCTGACATCTCAGCAGAAATCATGCAAGCCAACAAGGCAATGGGAACACATATGTTGTTGTTGGTGTTAGGTTCCATCCAATCGATACAGACCCATAGCGAACTTATGCATAGCAGACTGAAACACTGCCCGATCCTGGGCCAACCTCACTATTGTTGCCATGCTGGAGTCCATCGATGCTGCCACTGAGCCAATTCATCTAGTTGGGGTCATCCTCTTTTCCACTGACTCTCCACTTTACAAAACATGATATCCTTCTCCAGTGACTGCTCCCTCCTGACAATATGTCCAAAGTATGAGAGACAAAGTTTGGCCATCTTGGACTTTAAGGAGCACTCTGGCTGCACTTCTTCCAAAATGGGTCTGTTGGTTCTTTTGGCAGCCCATGGAACTTTCAATATTCTCCTCCAGCACCATAACTCAAAGGCTTCAATTCTTCTGCGGTCTTCCTTATTCACTGTCCAGCGTTCACATGCATATGAGGTTATTGAAAATACCATGGGTTAGGTCAGGTGCACCTTAGTCCTCAAGCTGACATCTTTGTTCATCAACACTTTAAAAAGGTCTTGTGCAACAGATTTGCTTAATGCAATACATCTTTAATCTCTTGACTGCTGCTTCCATGAGGGTTGATAGTTGATCCAAGAAGAATGAAGTCGTTGACAACTTCAGTCTTTTCTCCACTGATAAA
>NW_006408609.1:229922-239708 GCF_000296735.1 Chrysochloris asiatica
TCTGGTCTTCTGTCTTTAGTGTTTAATGTATCAAATCTGTTCTTTGGATGATCTCAAAATTCAGTGGGATATAGTCAAGGTCATATTTTGGCTCTCATGTTCTTGTTTTCATTTTCTTCAGCTTCAGTTTAAATTTGCATATGAGTAATTGATGGTCTGTTCCATAGTCTGCCCCTGGCCTTGTTTTTACTGATGATATGGAGATTTTCCATCTTTTGTTTTCCACAAATGTAGTCAATTTGATTTCTCTGTATTCCATCTGGTGAGGTCCATATGTATAGTCATCTGTTATGCTGGCTAAAGAAGGTATTTGAAATGAGCACCTCATTGGTTTTGCAGAATTCTATCATGCATTCTCCATCATCATTTCTATCACCAAGGCCATATTTTCCAACTAATGATCCTTCCTCTTTGCTCCCAACCTTTGCAATCCAATCACCAGTAATGATCAATACATCTTGATTGCATGTTTGATCAATTTATTATTAAAGAAGTTAGTAGAATTCTTCTATTTCATCTTCATTGGCTTTAGTGGTTGGTGCATAAATTTGAATAATAGTGGTATTAAGTGTGCTTCCCTTTAGGTGCATGGCTATTAACCTATCACAGACAGCATTGTACCTCATGACTGATCTGGATGTGTTCTTTTTGATGATGAATGCAACACCATTCCTCTTCAATTTGTCATTCCCGGCATAGTAAACCATGTGGTTGTCAGATTCAAAATGGCCAATAGCAGGCCACACCAACTCACTAATGCCTAAGATATCAATGTTTATGCATTCCATTTCATTTTTGGCAACTTTAAGTTTTCCCAGATTCATACTTCATACATTCCATGTTCCAGTTTTCAATAGATGTTTACAGTTGTTTCTCTTCATACTGAGTTCTGCCCCATCAGCAAATGAAGGTTCTGCGGGCTTTTCTTCCACAAACTTTACTCCATTCATGTTATCACAGAGAACTCTACTTTGAGGAGGCAGCTCGTCCCCAGTTGCATTTAGAGTGACTTCCATCCTGAGGGGCTCATTTTCTGGCACTATATCTGACAGTGTTTTTCTGCTATTCATAAGGTTTTCAGTGAATAAAGATTTGGAAGTAGTTCGTCACTCTTTCTTCCAAGTCTATCTTTGTCTCAAAGCTCATCTGAAACCTGTCCACCATGGGTGACCCTGGTGGTTATTTAAAATACTTGTGGCATAGCTTTCAGAATTATAGCAACTCACAAGCCACCACAGCATGACAAACTGACAGACAAGTGGTGGCCATTAGTTTTTAAGTTGAAAGACATATATAAAACCCTAAAAGAAAAAAAATAACTGCCAACCAAGAATCGTCTAGCCAGCAAAGCTGTCAATCAAATGTGATGGTGCGATCAAAACATTCCAGGATAAACAGAAGCTAAGAAATTTTGATAAAGCCAATACAGCACTCCAAAACATCCTAAAGGTAGTTCTTTGGAATGAAACCAACAACAGACAACAACCAGAGATTGACAGTCTTGGCAACACCACCTAGAACTCAGTCAACAGATAGCAGAATTCAGAAATAAACCAAATCACAGCAACAAATTCAGAGGACATGAGAGTCCAATCAAAGATCAAAATAATAATGACGATACAGAAGGGAAAAATATAGGAACAGAGATTCTGGTACTGGTACAATGAAAGATACATAGATTAGTGGAACAGATTTGAGAATCCAGAAATTAACTGATCCACATACAGCCAACTGATTTTCAACAAAGGGTCTAAGTATATTGCATGGGGAGGAGATAGTGTCTTTAACAAATGGTGCTGTTAAGTGATATGCAAAAGTTTGAACCAAGACCTTTATCTCATGCCTTATATAAAAACCAACTCAGAATAGATTAAAGACCTAAATGTGAATTCCAGAATCATTATGGCCATAAATGAAAAAAAAAAAAAAATAGGGACATATTTGAGGGCTATAAACAGAGCACACACAGACTACCGAACATTGTGAAAATTATACAAACAAAAGTAGACAAAATAGATGAGTGGGACATACTAAAAATAAAAAAAAACTTATGTGCTTCAAAAAACTTCACCAAAAGAGCAAAAAGGGAACCCACAGAATGGGAAATAATATTTTGCAATGGCACATCAGACAAGGGATTCATTTCTAAAATATATAGGACAATACAACACTTCTACAAGAAAAAGACAAATAACCCAATTAAAACATGGTCACAGGACATGAACAGACACTTGAGCAAGGAGGAGATCTAGGCAGCCAACAAACATATAAAGAAATATTCACAATCACTAGCCATTAGAGACATGCAAATCAAAACAACAATGAGATATCATCTTACACCAGCAATAAGAGCAAATTTCAAAAAAGCAGAAGACAATAAATTCTTGCAAGGATGTGAAGAGAGACTGTAACCCTCCTACATTGCTGGTCGGAATGCAAAATTGTTCAACCACTCTGGAAAACAGTATGGTGCTTCCTCAGAAAGTTAGAAATAGAAATACCTTATGATACAGTAATTCCTCTACTTGGTTTATAGCCACAAGAAATATGAGCCATAACACAATTAATTATATGCACACCAATGTTCATAGCAGCGCTATTCAGAATGGCAAAAAGATGGAGACACCCTAAGTGCCCATCAATGGAAGAATGGATAAACAAACTGTGGTACATACACACAATGGAATATTATGCTAACTTGAAGAATAACAAGGAAGTTGCAAGACACTACATAACATGTCTGCTCTTTTCCCTCTTGATGCCAGTAGTACAACTTCTCCCAGATTTGTTAATCAATATGACTTCCATCACTATAAGGTGTCCTCTGGGAGATAGATTCATCCCAGTTAAAATCCACAGCTCTAAAGCAAATATGATATAATTAAAAATTTATTATAAAACTATAGTTTCAAACTGTTAAAAGGAGTTTGAAGATGTTAGTAATCACTGTAGCTTGAAAGGCAGGAAGTTTTGAATGAGTGGATTCAATTTAGTTACAAGTAAGAATCAACTTATTACACATATTGATCTTCTAGGTAAGATTATATTCAGGAAGTATTTCACAGCCTAAAACTTTAAAAATATACTTTGAGATATCCTATAAGACAGACAATAAATGCATTTTATTATCACTAACAAATATGGTCTAAGGAGAGAACACTGAAAAAAAACACAACTGAACAATCTGGTGCTTACAAAATAAAGAAAAATAAAACATAAACAATTTCTACTTAATATTTTAGATATTATGTCAGTCTATGGGTGAAATACCATAGTAAAATAATATGAAAAGATAAATAGTCACATAAATTGTATCATTATATTGGAAATTACATTTGAAGAAAAGAGGCAGAAAGAGAGAGAGTGGCTCAATAAGAAGGGCAGGTTTATTGGATAAACCTGTGAGCGGCCCCTGACCTGAGTCAAAGACCCCCTTCCCTTCCCGTGCAGGCTAGGCTCTTTTATCCTGGGTAAGGGGTGGGGTGTGGGAGTTGGTTTGTATAGCTAACGGATTTAGTGTAAGTTTCAGTAGTTCTATCTCCTTTGTAAAACTCTCCAGGAATGATGACTGTAGCTGTTTATGTGTTGGTTAGATGGCTGCTGGGAAATTGTAAATGTATGATAAAATTAGATTTGTTGTCATTTTGTGGTTTAAAGTCCAGTGCTTATCCTATGTCAGTCCCAGAAGATCTTGTTCTGTTGATGCATATAGGAGCTTGAGTTGGTAATTGTGTTTGTTCTGTTAAGGGTCCCCAAGGTGTGAGGAGCCTGGACTTCACGAGGAAGTCTAAGTAGTGTTTTAACACTTGTTCTGAATAAGTGTTTCCTCTCAGTAATTTGTGCCTAAAATTTGACTTGACTTGTGGTCTAGTCTTTTAGGGGAAGTGAGGCTACATCTGTCTTAGAGGGTGAGAGAGGGAAACATATCCAGCATTGGTTCTTTAGCTCAGGGTTTTGGGTATGCCAGGTGGCATTTACTATGGTTAATTTACTGTCTAGTTGCTGATATCTCAGTAAGCTGATAGTGGAGAAGCAGGGAATAGGGTTAAGGCTGGAGCAAAAAATAACAGATGATAAAGGAAAAAAACAAAACAAAATCTGGCTTTGGGACAACTGTTGGAAGGTTCCTTGGAGCCATAACTCTTCAATCAACAGTGGGAAGATAGTAGACTACAGGAGAGATGGGGTACAGAGGCCATGAGTTTATTGTCTGCTGTTCTCCAAATGAGGCTTCCAACTGTCTGCAGAATAGGACTGACCAGATTTGGTGGAACTTCAGTCCCCAAAACACCATCTTTATTAGTGAAGGGGGCTAAAGGTAATCCAAAAACTAGTTCAAAAGGGCTTTCGAGGAAGGGTCCTGATTTTTAATAGGACACTGGGAAGCAAAGCAACCCAATCTTGGTGCATATCGACTGTTAACTTTATAAGCACGTTTTTCAAAATTTCATTCATATGCTCTACCTTTCTGGAGGCTTGTTACTGATAAGGAATACAGAATTTTCATGATATGCTTACTGCTCTTACATTTTCTTGCATGACTTCTGAAATGAATTTTGTCTTATTGTCTGATTAGTCTAAAATGGAGATTATTTTCTCTTTTAATATTTTACTTATTGTAGTGGCACTTTTGAGGAGAACTGTGCTTATTCTGCTGCTGAGTACTGGTTGGGAGTGGCTAAGACTAAAGGAAACAGAAAGTGAGGGGGTGAATGGCCTATGGCCATTGCTTTTGCTAGCTTGTCAGTTTCGTTGTTGGCTGAGGCTATGTATCCCTGCTCAGTCTGGTGGCCTTTACAGTGGATAAGGGCTACTTGTAAGGGGGTCTTAACAGTGTCTAGGAGAGCTGAAACCAATTTAGCAGTTATTATTGGAGTACCTTGGATGGTGTAGCTTGGTGTTTGGGAAAGAATTGTATAGGGGTTTGGAACTACAAGGCAGGCAGGTTTTACTGCCTATTTGCCCCAACAGAGGTCCTGGACCAGCCAGGTACCATCAGGCCTTTTGACTGGGAAGATGGGGATATGATGTGGGGAATGGGTGGGAAGAAGAATTTGGACTGATAATAGTCACTGGATAACAGGCTTTAGTCCTTTTTGATTTATTTATTTATTTTTAACTTTCTGGTGTAATGGGATACTGGGGAACACAAATGCTAGTGGAAGGATTTTTTGGTGAAATTTGTATAAAGGTGTTGTTGTTGCTGTTGTTAGGTGTCATCAAGTCAGCACCGACCAATAGCGACCTTATGCATAGCAGAACGAAACAATGTCTGATCCTGGGCCCACCTTACTACTGTGGTCACACTTGAGTCCATAGATGCTGCCACCTGGCCAATCCATCTTGTTCAGAGTCTTCCTCTTTTTCTCTGACTCTCCATCTTACCAAACATGATATCATTCTCCAGCGATGGTTCCCTCCTGACAATATGTCCAAAGTAAGAGAGACGAAGTTTGACCATCTTGGCCTCTAAGGAGCACTCTGGCTGCACTTCTTCCCAAACAGATCTATTGGTTCTTTTGGCAGGCACTTTTAGTATTCTCCTCCAACACCATAACTCAAAGGCATCGATTTTATGATCTTCCTTATTCACTGTCCAGCTTTCACATCCATATGAGATTATTGAAAATACCATGGCTTGGGTCAGGAGCACCTTAGTCCTCAAGCTGACATCTCTGCTCTTCAAAAAGATTCCTGTGCAGCAGATTTGCCTAATGCAATATGTCGTCTGATCTCTGACTGCTGCTTCCATGAGTGTTGATAGTTGATCCGAGAGGAATGAAGTCCTTGACAACTTCAATCTTTTCTCCGTTAATAAGAACGTTGTTTTTTGGTCCAGTGGTGAGGATTTTTGTTTTCTTGACATTGAGATGTAATCCATAGCAAAGGCTGTGCTCTTTGATCTTCATCAGTAAGTGTTTTAAGTCCTCTTCACTTTCAGCAAGCAAGGTTGTATCATCTGCATATCACAGGTTGTTAATGAGTCTTCCTCCAATCCTGATGCCACATTTTTCTTCATAGAACCCAGCTTCTTGGATTATTTGCTCAGTTTACAGGTTGAATAAATATGGTGAAAGAATACAACCTTGTCACACACCTTTCTTAATTTTAAAACATTCAGTGTCCCCATGTTCTGTTCTAGCAACTGCTTCTTGTTCCAGGTACAGATTCCTCATCAGCACAATTAAATGTTCTGGAATACTCATACTTCGCAATGTTGTCCATAGTTTGTCATGATCCACGCAATTGAAGGCCTTTGCATAGTCAATAAAGCATAGGTAAACTTATTTCTGATATTCTCTGCTTTCAGCCAAGATCCATCAGACATCAGCAATGATATCTCTCATTCCATGGCCTCTTCTGAATCCAGCTTGAACCTCTGGAAGTTCTCTGTCAATGTATGATTGTAGCCATTTCTGTATTATCTTTAGCAAAATTTTACTCGCTTGAGATATCAAAGAGATTGTCTGATGATTTACACATTCCGTTGGGTCACCTCTCTTTGGAATGGGCACAAATATGGATCTTTTCCACTCAGTCAGCCAGATAATTGTCTTCCAAATTTCTTGGCAGAGATGAGTGAGTGCCTCCTATGCCACCTCACTTTCTTGAAAATTTTCAATTTTTATTCCATCAATTCTTGGTGCCTTGTTCTTTGCCAATTCCTTCAATGCACCTTGGACTTCCTCCTTGATTATCATTGGCTCTTGATCATATGCTACCTCTTGAAACAGTTGAACATTAACCATTTCCTTTTGGTACAGTGACTCTGTATAGTCCTTCCTTCTTCTCTTGATGCTTTCTGCATCATTCAATAATTTTCCCAGAGAATCTTTCAATAATGAAAGCCAAAGCTTGAATTTTTTCTTCAGTTCCCTTAGCTTGAGAAATACTGAGCATGTTCTTCCTTTTTGGTTTTCTGATTCCAGGTCTTTGTACATTTTATTATAATATTTGGCTTTATCTTCTTGAACTGATCTTTGAAATTTTCTATTCAGCTCTTGGACATCCTCGTTTCTCCCATTTACTTTAGCATCTCTACGCTGGAGAGCAAGTTTCAGAGTCTCTTCTGACATCCATTTTGACCTTTTTCTTCTTTCATGACTTCTTAATGACTTTTTGCTCTCTTCACCCATCATGTTCTTGATGTCATCCCACAACTCTTTTGGTCTTCGGTCTTTAGTTTTTAAAGTACCAAATCTGTTCTTCAGATGATCTCTAAATTCAAGTGTGATATATTCAAGATCATATTTTGGCTCTCATGGACTTGTTTTCATTTTCTTCAGCTTCAGTTTGAATTTGCATACGAGTAATTGATGGTCTGTTCCACAGTCTGCCCCTGGCCTTGTTTTCACTGATGATATGGAGCTTTTCCATCATCTCTTTCCACAGATGTAGTCAATTTGATTTCTATGTATTCTATCTGGTGAGGTCCCTCCATGTGTATAGTCATCTGTTATGCTTTCTAAAGAACGTATTTGGGTGTAGTAACCTGCAATTTGGGGACAGCTGGTATCACAAACTCAGTGTTAACTGGAAACAAATTGTTCCTGTCTGTGTCCAGTGGATACTCTTGCTGGGACAATACGTAGGTAGGTCTGGGTGGAGGTTAGATGTGTTAGTCTAAGGGTGACTCTTAATTTATGTAAGATAGCTCTTCCTAAAAGAGGAGTTGGGATCATTAAAAAGGAGTTGAAAAAGGTCATGTGCAGGTGAGGGGTAGAGTTTGGGATTGTTTCTCTTGGATGCTTTTCATACCAACAACTGTTAACTGTTGATCGTAGGAGAGAACTAGTGAATTCAGTCAATACAAATAGACTTGCCCCAGTGTCCAGCAGGAAAGATATTGACTTTTCAGATACTGTCCTGTTTACCTGGAGCTCTGGGAACTCACTTATCACAGGGGCTAGGGAGTCCAGGTCCCATCACTCTTAGTGAGAGAGAATAGGTGGACTATGTCTCTGGAGGGAGACTGGGAACCACAGAGCAGGTGCAGAACCACAGAGCAGGTGATCCAACTCCAAAGGGATACTTCAGAGAGGTTCATTCCAATTTCCAGTGTCCTCACTGTCCACAGGCCGGGCAAGGCTTGGTAGGGGATTGGGACATGTCTTAGTCCAATGGCCTTTATTTCCTCATTGGAAACATGTGCTTGGCTTTTGAAGCACCTGGCAAAAGCCAGTTTGGTGTTTTTGTTTTGGGCGTGGGGTTGAGGCAAGCATCTGTAAATTAATTTTACTATGGAAATACCATTCCTTCTCTGCCTTTATCTCTTCTCCCTGGCTGTTAAACACTTTAAAAGCTGCATACAAAAGATCACATTGTAGGGTTTGGGGACTTTTTCTAGCCTTTGTAGCTGTTTTATATATTTGGGGATAATTGTGAGAAGAACTGTGAGTGTAAATATGTTTTGCCTTCAGGTGACTCATGGTCTAGGCATATGAATCTGGTCATGGCCTCTGTGAGGTGGGCTATGGAAAGGACTGGATTTTCATCAGGTCCTTGGGTTATTTCTCTCAGTTTGTCATAGCTTGTTGGTCAGTGCTTACTAAGCAGGAGATCATGTGATCTATCTTAGCTTCTCTGGCTCCGTCTAATTGATATTTCTACTTTGGATTTGTGTGAGAGGTGTCCCTGTCTATGGGGTGTCTGTGGGGCCCACTCATGTAAATCATCAGCATGGTCCTCAGCTGATTCCCAGATTAATTGTTTCTCTTCTCTAGTAAAGGTGGAATTTAAAATAAGATAAAATCTTGCCAAGTCAGATGAAGGACTGCTTTTCTAAATTTGGCAGGATCCCAATTTTTCTTCAATTTGGGAGAGGTCAGAGAGTGAGAATGGAAGGTGGATTCTTGTGGGACCACTAATTCCTGCTACCTCACAGATGGGGAGGATAGAGGTTTGGGTGCATTAGTGAGTCAGAGGCCCAGGGAGAAATGGGGGTGTGGAGAGGCAGAGGAGTCAGGATGGGGATCAGGAGGCAGTAAGGATAATGAGGGGACTAGGGAACAAGGACGGATTTCCAGAGAGGATAGAGACTCTGAGGGGGCAGTTGAGTTAGGGTGGGGCCAGTCTAGTGGAGGGGTGGCAGAAGCTGCTATTTCGCTGGGGGCAGACGGGGGTGCCCTGGGGTGACTGGGATTGTCTAGGAAGTAGGGAGGAGAGTCCTGGATGGGATCAAAGGAGGTGTCAAAAGGAAATTTTTTATTAGGTGGTTTCTCATTGAGAAGAAGGATTTGGTAAGTAGAACAAAATGTACACAGTGAGGGTCTTGACCTAAGGTATAAAAATACTTGGGCATATGGGACCTCTGACTACTTGCCGTTCCTTTTGTAAGAAGTTGTCTGAATCTCAGAGGATTTGGAAATCGAAAGTGCTGTATTTTGGCCACCTAAAGTCATTGTCTAGGGGATATTGTGGCCAGGCAGTATTGCAAAAAAATAACAATTTCTGTTAATTGAAGTCCACGAATCATCTTTTTTTTTTTTTCTTAAATGTTTTATTGTGAATTATGTGATTGTTTACATGGGAGAACTTTAGTTTTACATTCATTCTATCGTATATCATCTCATTTTCATGGTTACAATCCCTTCCGTGCATCATCAACCAACCAAAGGGTATATCCTGCAATCCTCCTTCCTCCCCACCTCCAGGTCTTCAGCACACAGTCGCTCTCCCTCTCTGGATCTAAAGTCTCCAGCTGCTCCATTGCTCCACGTTATCATCTATGCCTCCATTTTAGGCATCACTGCTTCTCTGGGTAGGGTCCTGCTCTCTGCTCTTCTC
>NW_006408609.1:242603-257787 GCF_000296735.1 Chrysochloris asiatica
ATTTTTGTAAATCTCTTTTGGTTTCTTGTAGTAGTGTTTTGTAGTTTTCTTTGTATAAGTCCTTTGTTTCTCTGGTTACATTTATTCCCAGATATCTCATCCTTTGGGTGGCTATTATAAATGGTATTGCTTTCCTAATGTCCTTTTCAATGCTGTCATTTTTGGTATAGAGAAATCCAACTGTTTTTGGTATGTTGATCTTATATCCTGCCACTTTGCTGAATCTTCCAATGAGGAGACATCATTTTTTGAGATTTAGAAGAAGACACTCAAAAGGGGTATCTTCTGGGATTTGAAAGGCCGAATTGGAGTTTCTCGCAGTGGGGTGGGAGTCATTTGCCAGGACAGATTTCCATTTCCCAGGGTGTCCTGAATAAAAAGGGGTAAACAGAGGAGGGGGAGCTCGTGGAACAGGGGTGTCCCCTCTATGTCCAAATTGAGGCCTACCAAGAGGAGACATCTTTGGACACCTCCAAGAGGGTATCCGAAAAGGGGCAGACTTGCCAACTGTAGAATCAATAAGTTGGTGTTGGAAGGTCAATAGGTGTGGCAAGTAAGCCTCCCTAAGTTGGAGCCATAAAGGAAAGTTAGAGAAGAAAAAAAGTTGTGGTGGACAGGAAGGCTACTCCAGGGAGTCGTGGGAAGGGGCCAATAGGGATTGTGAAGTTTTGAGACACACCAAGGTGTTGCTTGGCATGAGCCTTGCAATTCTGACTGGCAGGTGGCTTCCCTCAAGCAGCCAGGAGTCTGACCAGAGGCAGATGTAGGAAAGAGTCTGGAGTCTTGTGGCAAATGGCAGCTTGGTATAAACCCCCAACTCATATCTAGGTCCAAAGAACTCTTATCTGAAGAGAGCAGGGTCAGATACCGTCTTTTTCCATAAGAGACTTCCAGAAGCAGGTAAAGGAGAAGGGTGAGACAAAGGCGGACTGAAAAAAATGTCAGAGTAAAGGCTAAAATAGTTATTAAAGAAGGAGGCAGAAAGCGAGAGAGTGGCTCAACAGCAAGAACAGGTTTATTGGATAAACCTGGGAGGGGCCCCTGACCTGAGTGAAATCCCCCCCTTCCCTTACAGGCATTTTCATCGTGTAGGGTGTGTAAGGAGTAGGGGTCACAGAGTTGGTGGAGGGTGGGGGAAGGTTGTTGTTGTCTTGGATAGGTTGCCAAGCAGTGGTGAGGGGGTGTCTGGAAGGATAGAGTGATTGCTCTCTTTTGGGGAACATGAACTTAACAGCTTGGGAAATGGAAATTTATGTTACAACAGCCTAAGAGCTTTCTCTCAGATACTATTAGAGTAGCACGACTCCTGGTGTGGTGCTGTAGGATCAGCACTGAATTGCAAACCACAAGTTTGGCAGTTCAAACCCACTAGCTACTCTTTGGAAACCCTACACAGTGTCACTATGTTAATTTTGTAAAGCTCAATGGCATGTAACAACAACAACAGCAACACATAAGAGTCCTGGTGTGGTGTACTTTGTGTTAGTGTGCTGGACTGCAAGGATAGTTATAACTTCAAGGTCGGCAGTTCAAGCTCACCAGCTGCTCCTTGGAAACCCTATATAGAGTCACTGTGGATCCAAATCAACTCGACAGCACAACAACAACAACAACAGGGATTTTGATAATATGAAAAGCCTTATCCATAAGAGAGGATTAAAGAAGAAAATTATGTTGCAAACTAAATGAGAGTTAGGATTCCAGCAGGGCAAGAAAATATCCAAAATAAGAAACTTTTAGAATGGTCTACATGGATTTGCTGGAAGTAAAAGAGTTTATATTCAAGTTGTTTTAGGAAGACGTAGTTGTTGTTAAGCACTGTCGTGTCATTTCCTACTCATATCACCCTGTTTAAAGTTTCCGAGGACAGGCTGGTGAGTTTGAACTGCCAAATTTAGGTTCAAAACGATCTCTCAGTCAAGTTCATTATCCTGCAGCACCACACTTACAAATACAGATTTGGATAATATTGAAAAAATAAAAATTTATATTCATATATAGTCAAAGAAAAAAGATAAAAAAATATACAAAGATCATGCTGATATAACTACTATGCTGTTGTTCGTAAGTGCTGTTGAGTCTGTATCAACCCATAACGACCCTGTATAGGGTTTTTGAGGAGCAGTGAGTTTGAACCAGCTGCTCCTCAGAAACTATACAGGGTCGCTATGGGTTGGAATCAACTCGACAACACTTAACAACAACAACAATAACAAGGAGTTCTTTTGTGGCACAATACTCAGCTGGCAACCAATGGTTGGCGCTTTGAACCCACCAACCATTTTGCAGGAGAAAGATGTTGCTTTGGTAAAGACTCACTGACTTGGAAGTCATATGGAACAGTTCTGTTTTGTCATACAGGCTTGCTATGAGTCAGAATTGAGTCTGTAGGAATGGGTTTCTAGGGTATACATCTTCTGCTTACAAGATTATGTGCTAAACTATCTCAGGTTATATGAATATATGTGGACTCATGAAAAATTAAGAGATAATTAAGAAATGTCTCTGTAGTTTATGGCCTTGTAGATTACAAAATTAGGTCTAAGTGAACTAGTGGACAGTACCTTAGCTAAATTATCAACAATTCTAAAACTTCAGTGTCCATGACTGAAACCCTCTATATATGTTTCTGTTTATGTCATGGAGTCCTGGTGTGTCTGTAGGATAAATACTGGACTGTAAGATTGGCAGTTCAAACTCATCAGCCACTCTGGGACCCTATAAAGGATCGCTATGAGTTGGAAACAACTTAATAGCACTTAACAACAACTGCAGATCTAAGTTATGCAAAATATATTTTTATGCACAATTCTGTGTTCTCCATATCATAGATTCTTTTTATTCATATATTTACTACTTCAAGCCTTTTGTTTATTTTATATTCTGTTCATTTTGTCTCTCATTGCCTTATTTAAATTTTCTTCAACTTCAGTATGAACTTGCATATGAGCAATTGATGGTCTGTTCCACATTCTGCCTCTGGCTTTCTTTATGGAGCTTTCCTACCATTTCTTTCCACAGATGTCGTCAATTTGATATTGGTGTATTGCGTGTTGGGAGGTCCATATGGATAGTCATCTTTTATGCTGTTAAAAAAGGTATTTGCAATAAAGAAGTCACAGGTCTTGCAAAATTCTATCATGAGATCTCCAGCATAATTTCTGTCATCAAAGTCATATTTCTAACTACTTATCCTTCCTTTCTGTTTCCACCTTGGCATTCTAATCACCAGTAATTATCAATACATCTTGATTGTATGTTTGATCTATATCAGACTGAAGAAGCTCATACAATTTTTCAATTTCATCATCACTGTCTTTAGTGGTTGGTGCACTTGAATAATAGTGGTATTAAATAGTCTTCCTTATAGGTGTGTAGATATTATCCTATCACAGACAGCATTATACTTTAAGATATATTGAAATGTTCTTTTTGGTGATTAATGTGACCCCGTTCCTGTCCCATTTGTCATTCCCAGCATAGTAGACCATGTGAATGTCAGATTAAAATGGCCATACCAGTACGTTTCAGCTCACTAATGCCTAAGATATCAATATTTATGCATTCCATTTCATTTTTGATAATTTCCAATTTTCCTAGATTCATAGTTGATACATTCCATAATCCAGTTACTACTGGATGTTTGCAGCTGTTTGTCCTCATTTTGAGTTGCGCCCCATCAACAAATGAAGGTTCTGAAAGTTTGTATTTTAGCGCCTTCCAACATGAAAGCTTCAACAACTGGCACTATATCTGACAATATTATGGTGCTCTTCATCTTGTTTCAATATTCAATATTCTGGTGCTCTCTGACAGTGTTCCACTGTGATTCACAAGTTTTACAGTGCCTAAATTTTTGGAAGTAGTCTGTATCTCCTCTTACTAGTTTGTCTTCATCTGGAAGCTCAGCTGAAACCTGTCCACCATGGACGATCCTGTCTGCATACAAAATACCAGAGACATAGCTTCCAAAATCACAGCAACGTGCAAGCCATCACAGTGTGACAAACTGACTGATGACTGGTGGATTTCCAGTGTAGCCTAGGTCTAAGTGTATTTTTATTTTTTTTTGTAGAAAGCCTCACAGATATTTTTGATGTACACTTACTGACAACATTCACCATGGCTTTTACCAAGAATTAGCAACAAAAATCAACAGCAACAAAAATATAATACAATTTTTATCCCAAACTATTTAGAAAATCACACATAAAGTTTTATATAAGATTCTGCTAATTTTTTTTTTTTTTTTAGTGAAGACATTATATTCTCTACATTCTCTGACTTTTCTGGCCTCACCGCAAAAAAGGTACTGGAAGTGCAATTACTTTGGAATGATTTGCATCATGTGAATTAATGCTGATCCTAGTCATCAATATCATATTTGTGATTATTCACAGACCATCTGCTACATAATCTGGTTTAGAATTTTGCCAAAGATGGATGTCAAGCTTTTTGGCTAACTGGTATATTGTTTTTTAGTCTCTTCATTTTCCATTTTGGAAAACTGCAATAATACTTCTTAATTGTTTTGCATCTTATAGTTTTCACTGTGATTTCCTTCCTTGACTATGTACATAAGTGTTCTATACTTCTGCATTTGTAGATATGAACTCTTAAATTTCATTTGCAACAAATTTTTTCCCAAACACACAACTCTATCTGTCTGTTCTTTAATCTGTCCCCCCACTGTTTTGAATATGATGATACTTCTTTCTGAAGACAAAAAATAAACAAATTAGAGAGGAGCAAATCATCTATGGATACTTTATTTGTTTCCACCAACCAGCCAATTTACTTGCTCTGAGAAATGTTTTTATTCTATTATTGTTTTTACCATTTATGTTGCCCCACAGTTCTAGCTATTTGCTTCCATTATCTATTTAGAAAGTTTATATTTTTCAATTTTGTAATAAGTTATATAATTTAGGTGCTTTTAAATCTCACATTTCCATTGATAGCTTTTCAGATAAAAACCCTGACAAAATTACAAGTACCAACCACAATTACAGCAATCTTATGGAGTGGTTATTAGACGTCAAGTTTATATTTAGCATTTTAAATACATTACCTCATTTAATTTCATAAAGTTTTAACTACTTCATTGTACTAGATAAGTTTTATAAGCTTCACAGCTGAAAAATGTAGACTTAAGATACAGACCCATGCCATTCTCACCCTATTATAACAGCTATGTTCTGAAACATAGAACACAGGAGATTCTCTTGCAAGAAGTACATATACACCTTGCAAAAGCATCTTCCTTTTAACAATCTCCATTTTATCTTGTCCTTTTGTTGTTGTTATGACACCTTCAAGTCACTTCCAAATTATATTAGCCCTATACACATTTTCCAATGAGTGACTGGTGGGTTTGAATCGATCTTTGATCAGCAGTATACTGCTTAGTGACCTTAAAGATAATATGTTACTTTTCATGGATAAAACCTTTAACAGAACTAAGTTTTACTACTGCCTTTTTCAACTAAACTCTTCTTCCACCAGGGTAATCTTACAGCTCAGGTTTTTGTTATGGTTAAGTGACACTGACTTGGTTCTGATACATAGTGACCTTATACACAACAGAGGGTCTCGTGCCATCCTCACAACTGTTGTTATGTTCAAGCCTATTGTTACTGCCACTATGTCAATCCATTTCCTTAGGAGTCTTCCTCTTTTTTGTTGACTGTCCACTGTACCAAACATGATGTCCTTCTCCAGAAACTGATCCCTCTTAACACATCCAAAGAAATAAAGACAAAATCTTTCCATCTTCGCTTCTAAGGAGCATTATGGCTAAACTTTGTCCAGAAGACAGATTTGTTTGTTCTTCAATAGTCTTCACCAATACCATAATTAAAATGCATCAATTCTTCCCAAGTCTCCCTTATTCATTGCCCAACTTTCATGCATATTAAGAAATTGAGAATACCATGACTTGGGTCAGGTGCACCTTAGTCCTAAAAGTGATATTTTTGCTCTTGAACACTTTAAAGTGGCCTTTTTCAGCAGATTTGCCTAATGCAATGTGTCAATTGATTTCTTGACTGCTGCTTCCATGAGTTTTGGTTTTGAATCTAAACAAAATAAAGATTTCATTTTCATGATGGAATTTCATTTATCATGATGGAACTTACTGGTTCAGTTGTGAAGATTTTTGTTTCTTTACATTGGGGGTAAAATCTATACTGAAGGTTGTGGTTTTGATCTTCATTAGTGAATATTTTAAGTCCTCTTCACTTCCAATAAGCAAGACTGTGTAATCTGCATATTACAGATTGTTAATAGATCTTCCTCCAATCCTGTTGCCACATGCTTTTCATATATTCCTGTTTTTTCAGATTATTTGCTCAGCATAAAAATCAAATATGTACTGTGAAAGGATACAACCCTGGAAAACACCTTCCCTGATTTTAAAACATTAAGTATCCCATTGTTCTGTTCTAACAACTATATCTTGGTCTATATACAGGTTACTCAGGAGTACAATTAAGTGATCCAGGATACTTATTTTTGCACTGTTATCCATTGTTTATTATGATCCACACAGTTGAATGTTTTTGCATAGTCAATAAAATACAAGTAAAAATATTTCTGGTATTCTCTGCTATTAGCTAAGATACATCTGATATTATCAATGAGATCCCTCCTTCTATGTCTTCTGAATCTGGCTTGAATTTCTCATAAGTCACTGTGAATATACTGCTGCAATCATATTTGAATTATCTTCATCAAAACTTTACATGTATGTTATATTAGTGATTTTGTTAGATGATTTTCATGTTCTGCTGGGTCACTGTTTTTTTAGAATGGGCACTAATATCTCTTTCAGTTGGCTGATAACTTCTTCCAAATTTCTTAGCATAGAGGAGGGAGTGCCTTCAGTACTGCACTGCATCAGTTTGGTGAAATATTACAATTTATATTTTGTCAATTCCTGGAGCTTTGTTTTTGCCAATGCCTTCTGTGCTGCTTGGACTTCTTTTAAAACCATTGGTTCTTAATCATATGCTATTTCTTCAAATGAATGAACATTGATCAATTCTTACTAGTACAATATGTATTCCTTCCATGACCTTTTTTTTTTTTTTTTTGTAACTTCTTATTGTGAATTGAGTGAAGGTTTACAGAGCACATCATCAGTTTTACATTGAACAAATCATATACTTTGCTCATTACATAGTTGCAATCCTTTCCATGCACCAACAGTTAACATTTCCCTCTATTCACTTTAACCCCTGCATACTTCCCAGTGTCTTCCACTACTCCCATCTTTCTGCTACCAAGCTCCCCTCCATGGTATATTGCCAGGCACTATGAATCATTTCCTCACCCCTCCCCCCATAAGCATCATAGAGTCTTTCTTTTATCAGTAAACACCCCCTTTTTTTGGAGTACAAGGTAAAAACAAAAACAAAAAACCCACACAGGAATATATAATTGTTTAAACAACCAAAGATCTCACCCAGAGAACCGGGGATGCCTGAGATGGAGACAGAGATGATGACATGGAGGGATGAAGTGGCTGGGAACTTTGGATCCAGAGAGGGAGAGTAACTGAGAGCCGAAGACTGAGGCGGGAGTGTAGAGCATGGGCTTCTAGGATATGCCCTTTGGTCGGAAGATGATGAATGGAGAGGATTGGAACCATGGCAATGTAATGATATACGATGGAATGAATATGGAACTGAGGTTCTCTCATGTAAACTATCATATGATTCACAATAAAACATTAATAAATAAATAAATAAACAACCAAAGGGCATATTCTTCAAGACAGCCTCCTGATTGGTTGTTGTTGTTGTTGTTGTTAAGTGCCGTCCGACCCTGTACAGGGTTTCCGAGGGTGTAAATCTTTACGGGAGTAGAAAGCCTGATCTTTCTCCCGCGGAGTGGCTGGTAGTTTCGAACCGCTGACCTTAAGGTTCGCAGCCCGATTCGTAACCACTACGCTACCAGAGCTCCTGATTGGTAGCACATAGTATTTCTCTTTCCATGATTTTAGAGTCCTCATCTGCTGTATCTCTCTCTCCATGCCATCACCTCTACCTCCATCTCTGGTGTTGCTGATTCTCTGGTCAGGGTCCCATGTTCTGCTCATGCTCTTCTCTCTTGATGGTCCTAGGGTCCTTTGTTTCTGGAATGTAAGATTAATTTGTTGTTGTTGTTAAGTGCCATCGAGTCGGTTATTACACCCCCCTTTTTGATGCACAAGTTCTACCTTTACAGTTGTGACAATCATAATTAGTAATGATAACAATTACTCACTATTGAATCAAATGAATCCTATTGCCATCTCCTTTCACCACACCCATCTAGACAACATGAAAACTATTCAATAGGGATTCTACCTTCCCCTGCATGCTCTGAACTAATCACCCAAGCTTCTCTTTGTCCTGGAATATTTTTATTACAATTTTGTATTTGATTAACAGCTTTGCTAGGTAGATGATTCTTGGTTGGCAGTTTTGTTTTGTTTTTTCCTTCAGGGTTTTATATGTCTCCTCATTGTATTCTTGTTTGCATGGTTTCTGCTGGGAGATCGAAGCTTAATCTCAGTTGCTTGCCTTTGTAAGCAACATTTTCTTTTCCCTAGCTGTTTTCAGAATTCTCTCCTTGCCTTTGATTTGGAGAGCTCAATTATTATATATCTTGGTGATTTTCTTTTGGGGTTCATCCTTCCTGGTATTTGTTGAGCTTCTTGAATGCTTATGTTCTCATCTTTCAGTATAATAAAGACATTTTATTCCAGCAGCTTTTCAACTACCTCCTCTATGATCTTCTTTAATCCCTCCTCTTCTGTGATTCCAATAATCCTCAAGTCATTCCTGTTCATTTTGTCCCACATGAATCTAAGACTTTCTTCAGATTTTTGTATTATTTTTTCTGCTTGCTCTTTTATCTTAGTATTATTGAGAGATTTGTCTTCAAGCCCACAAGTTCTGGCTTCCATCATTTCAATTCTACTCTTTCATTGTATTGTTCACTTCTGAGGTTTCATCATTAATTATTTGGACCACTTTTTGCAGGTTTTGAATTGTTTCAAATGACATTTCTATCTTATTTGATTGTTCCTATAGCACTTTCCTGACTTCTTCCTAATTTTGCTCAACTCTGTAGCGCATTTGGATGCACTTCAATATCATTCTCCTGAATTCCTTATCAGACTATTCTAAAGCCTGCCCACCTTTCAATGGAAATTCTAGGTCTACTTTCAGCTCATTTCATTCAGCTGCTTTATCCTGAGATCTTCTGTTGGTTTAAGGGCATTTTCAATAATTAAGTGTATTTTAAATAATTATATGAATGTATGTTGGTGTATTAATCAAATTTCTGATTGTCTCCCAGTTGATGTGATCAGGAGATAGGCTTCCCTTTTCACGTGTATTGTTACTCACCTTAGAGTAACTTTAGCCACTGTATGTTATCTATGCTTCTCTAGCATATA
This sequence comes from Chrysochloris asiatica, assembly GCF_000296735.1. Lineage (NCBI taxonomy): Eukaryota > Metazoa > Chordata > Mammalia > Afrosoricida > Chrysochloridae > Chrysochloris > Chrysochloris asiatica. The sequence goes on from NW_006408609.1 coordinate 252,052, forward strand.
TCAGATCGTATTGGCTCTTGCTTGGATGGTGGGGTTTATAACGTGTTTTTGTAACTTGACTATATAGCCACAATTGCTGTCTCTTCTTGGGTAACATTGGGAAAGAAAGAACCCATCCCAAGGTAAAAGGGAGACTAAAAAAGAAAAGAAAAAAAAAAGCAGATTGGACACTAAAGTCTATAATTAACACACACACACAAATATAGCAAAATATAATCACAACTTTAACACCCATTTCTTGGCTTCTTGCCTTCAAGGCCACCTGAGAAATTTAAAGATGTTTTGTCTCTACTTTTTTTGCCTGTCACCCTCTCCTTAAGCCTGTTCAGGTGATCATCCTTGTGAGAAACAGCTCTGGGCTAACAAGAGCTGTTTTTGAAGACCTTCCTGTTTTGAGTTGTTCCTGTTGATTCCTCCCCTATCTTCAAGTCTGCTCCTAGTGATCTTTGCTGAGCAGATCTGTGCTTATGCATAGTAGAACCCTTTGTGGGTGGGGAGTGTCCACTCACATAGGCATTCCCTCTAGCCACCAGAGTGGAGTTGCACAGACAGAGAAGGAGAAATGAGTGGAAGAAAAATTGTTCACACCTTTATCTCTAACAATCAATCAGGTCTGGCAATGGAAGTTCTCTCCTGCTTCCGTATCAGCTCTGTCTCACTCAAGATAACTGCACCAAGTGTCTGCAAGCAGCTGCCACTCAGAAAAGGCCACTTTTCTTGCTTCTCTACAAATCCCACTAGTAGTAAGCCTTTGATACTTATAAATATTCCTTTATATGTAGTTTAGAGTTCAGGACCATTCCCTGAACCTGCTTTTTCCAGTATTGTGTGTTATGACTGTCCTTCCATATTCTTTTGGTGCTTCTTGCAACAAAGTTTTCCCCATAGAATCCTTCCATATTGCAAAAATATTGATTTTTTTTTAATTCAGTATTTTCATCTTGAGAAATACTTAGCTTGTTGTTTCCTTTTGGTTTCCTAACTCCAATTCTTTGCACATTTCACTATAATATTTTACTTTGTTTTCTTCAGCTGCTCTTTGACATTTTCTGCTTTTTTTCCCCCTTAGTCCTTCCATAACTGTAGCTTCTCTACTTTCAAGAGCAAGATTTAGGGTCTCTTTTGACTTCAATATAATCTTTTCTTTCTTTCATGTTTTTTTAATGACCTTTAGATTTCTTTGTGTATTATGCTTTTCATGTCATCCCACAACTCTTGATTTTCCATCAGCATAGTATAATGCATCAAATATGTTCTTGAGATGGTCTCTAAATTCAAGCTAGGTACACTCAAGGTCACAGAGTCCTGATGTGGTGCTGTAGGATAAAGCACTGGACTGCAAGGTTGGTTTGATCCACCTGGTAAATGGTTCAAACCCACTCACTGCTCCTTGTAAACTCATTATGAGTTAGAACCAAGGAGCTCTGGTAGTGTAGTGGTTATGAATCGGACTGCTAACCTCACGGTCAGCAGTTCGAAACTACCAGGGGTTGCACGGGAGAAAGATGAGGTGTTCTGCTCCCGTAAAGATTTAAAGCCTCAGAAACCCTGTGCAGGGTCACTATGAGTTGGAACTGACTCTACGGTACTTAACAACAACATGGAGCACTTAACATAACAATAACAATATTCAAAGCTATATTTTGACTTTTGTGAAGTTGCTTTAATTTTCTTCAAATTTAGCTTAAACTTGCATATGAGCAATTGTTCCCTGGTTTTATTTTGACCGATAATATTGAGTGTCTTCATTTTCTATTCCTCAGGTGTAATCAGTTTGATTCCTGTGTATTCCAACTGGTGAGGTCCTCATCTACATCCACCTTTTTTTTTTTTTTTTTCAACATCCACGTTTTATATTGTTGGGAAAATGTATTTGTAATAAGTCATTGGTCTTCCAAAATTCTATCATGTGATCTCAAGCATCATTTCTATTGCCAATACACAAGTTATGCCTCCTCTCCTTGATTATCTGGAGAGTTTGGTATAAATTAATTATTCAGAGAGTTATCAGTGTTGATTAAAAGTTCAAATGCTAATGTTTTACCTTTGTTTTAGCTTATAAAGCTTTTTGTTTGTTTGCTGGCTTACTTGCTTGATTTTTTTTTTTTTTTTTCACTTAGGCCCAAAAGTGTTGTATCTCTCACTTTTCTCATTCTTCATAGTAGGTCTCCTTTTCTTTCATAAGTTTCAGTCAAAACCTCTGAATAGATGGTCTGATGACCATTATTGTACTACAAGTGCAGATTGTTAATAAGGAGAGTCACATGAGACTTCTTTTCACAAGATAGGGCTTGGGTGTATAAGCCCACATCAGGGTCATATCTGGCCACATTATTTTGTATTTTACCCTGCTATGCCTTACATGGCACCACACCAGGATTTCATGAGCTCAAAGTTGGTTTGAACTGCAAGGTCAGCAGTCCAAACTCACCAGCCACTCCTCAGAAATCCTATACAGGATCACAATAAGTCAGAACCGACTCAATGGCGCTTAACAACAACATGCCTTACATGGAGTTCTGGTGTGGCATTGTAGAATAAGCTCTTGGCTGCATGGTCAGTTTGAACTGCAAGGTTGGTGGGTTAAATTTACCAGTCACTGCTTGGAAACCCTATAAAAGTTCCCTATGAATTGGAACTGGCTCAACAGCACGTAACAATAACATGCCTTGCATCGGTCTCTTGTTATGGTGCAGTAGGATCAGCACTGGACTTTTAAACACAAATCAGTCTTTCAAACCCTCTAGATGCTCCTCAGAAAGCCTATACAGGTCGCTGTTTGAGTCAGAACTGATTTAATGACAATTAACACCAACAACATGTTTTATATGGATCACTTTCTATATGTATGAGAGTATAAAGAAGGATGACAGTACTAGTTTATCATCATTGGAAATATCCATGCAGAAAAGTGTTACAAACATTCTTTCAGTGACCAAACTTTAACTAACTTCTTATTTTCTTTTGAGATTCTACCAGAAATTCACAGAGCATGAACACTTATACACATCGTCTCTGTTGATTTCTAATAATTTCTTTTAGGTCTTATATTGTATTTATAATGTCCTGAGATCTTTACTAACAGCAGCTTTTCTTTCATATAGATGAAATGGCTACAAATTACAAATTTACATCATTATATCTCTAAAGCATCCCTTCTCAGAAATGGGTTTTTATAATTGAATTGTTTCTGGACATTCAATAAAATGATTCATACATTATGTTTTGGAATTTGTTTCACACTATCAAAATTAATATCCTCACCAACAATAATAACAATAATATTTTTCTTTCTTGCTTTTCTGGCACTGCTGGATTTATTTTAATACATTGTTTAAACAAGCAGTGACATGTCATGTCATTTCTAAAGCCAAGAAACTATAAGTCACTTAACAACTATAAGATAACTGATTAACTTGAGATTATCCTTTTAAATATGCTCTTAAAAATTCAATTAAAGCATTATCTGTGTCATATCATTACCTGCTAACCAAGTACAACCACATGTTTGTGTTTATGGTCAAGATGACAATAAATAAAATGAGAATTTCAAATATTTAATACATTAGTAAGCATGTGTCCTAATGTTCTACTACTCTAATAACAAAATTCTAACAGTGCCACTTTTATTCTATTTATGCTATAATAAAAATATATCTTTGTTATGGTAATTAGGAATTGAAATAAATGCTTTTAAGCACTTACAGAATAAAGCTTTCTTTTTCAAGTTATTTACTAATTTACTTTGACTTCATATTAAAATAAATGACAGTTTAGCATGATATGACAACATACTAACTTCGGATAATAATACAAGAACTGAGAAAATAAGGTGAATTTTGTAAGTGAGTTATGAGGCATATTTAAGATAATGGAGTCATGGTATTAAAGCTACATTGCACAGTAAAACAATACCTCATGCAGAAGAAGAGCAATAAGAAACAATAATAACAACAATGCAAGCATCATTATTAACTTACTGAAGGTAAAAAGCAGCATAAAATGCATGAGGCAAGATGGCAAATGCAATGAAGATCATTAATCATAAGTAGAAGTAGCCAAGACAATAGGAAAGAGGAAATTGAGGAAGAGGGAGTGGAGAGAGAAAAAGAATGAGAGAGAAAGAATGAAAGAGAAAAGGGGAAGGAGGGACATAGCAAAAAGAAGGCGTAGAAGACAGGGAGGGAATGAGAGTGGGAGAGAGAAAGCAGAAATCAATAAAGGAAAAAAAAGGTACTATGGCATTTAACAACAACACAACCACTTCTAGGAAAAATGCGGGTAATGGTTTACTAGAGAAGGATGAGCTAAAAGAATGGAAACGTTAATAATCTCAGTACGGTGAATCAAATGAGACATAAATTTTGAGGAATTTTGTATTCCTCAAATTTGAACTTGAACATAAAATTTAAGGAGGTTAAAAAATCAGCAATCAAGATGAATATGTTTAACAGAGCACTTTAACAAATCAAAATTATGACAAAACTTCCTTGATGTAACATTTGCTGATATAGCAGAATTAGGTAAGATATGATGTGATCACAAATGAAATAAAACAACACAAATGAGATCTATACTACTAAAAGCACACTAAGGTCTATGATAAAATAGAACAAAGTAATGTTAACATCAGATAAGATTAACAATAAAGTTGGAGAGGAAAATAGGTGTAGAAAGTAGAAATAGAAGCTCTAGCATGCTTGAGTTTTTCTCCCTGTGAAACAGAAAAAGACAAATGGAACATAAACATTTCAAAACTAATTTCAAATGATTTTCTAGAAATGTAACCAAATGTAATATACTACTTTCTATAATTGAATAATAAACATTGACACATTATAATAAAAATAAGGGGCTTCAAAAATAAACAGTAAATAAGTATGTATTCAAATGACTGATATATGCAGGTCTTCAGTAAATATTGTTTTATTAATAAGTGCAATGCCTTATTAATTGTTTATCACTGTTAAGTTAAATATTCATGAAAAAATTAATGATATCCATAAAAGTTATAGAAATAAATTGTATATTTAAAATTATTGTGAATAGTGTTAAGTAAAGATGCAAGCAACCAGTTAGAAAACAGAAATGATAAATAAGGGTAAAGAAGACTTTGGAAAATAAAATGTATATATTAATGATAGAAATGAATATAAACATGTTGTAATTGTTGTTGTTAAGTGCCATCGAGTATGTTCTGACTCTTAGTAACCCAGTAGAGGGTTTCCAAGATGGGTTTGAACCATTGAGCTTGCATTTAGCAGTCCATTGCTTATCCTACAGGTCCATATCAGGACTCCATATGTGTGTATGTGTGGTATATATATAAATATATATACACACATATATGTATGCAAGCATATATAAGGACTCCAGATGTAGCTTTTTAGGATAAGCAGTGGCCTTCAAATTACAAGGTTTGCGGTTCAAACCCACTGACCTTTCCTATACAGCTTTGCTATTGTTATTGTTCTTATTAAGTGTCATTGAGTTGGTTCTATCTCATAGTGAACCTGTATAGGGTTTCTGAGGAATAGTTGGTGAGCTTAAACTGCCCATCTTTCAGATCAAACCAACCCATAGTCCAGTGTTTATCCTACAGTGCTACACCAGGTATATATATATATATATATGCGTAGTGGTTACGAATCGGGCCGCGAACCTTAAGGTCAGCGGTTCGATACTACCAGTCGCTCCGCGGGAGAAAGATGAGGCTTTCTACTCCCGTAAAGATTT
>NW_006408609.1:257919-266047 GCF_000296735.1 Chrysochloris asiatica
AAACTTTATGTCAAAGCATTGCTAGGTTCATTTACCTCTAAGTAAATCTGAATATATATTCAAATATTAGTCATACTCTAAATTTTATCTAAAGAACTTTGGAGATGCCACCTTTCAATTTTTGAAAGATACAACATGTATGAATTGATGTTCAAGATTAATTTCAAAGGTGGCATCTCCAAAATTCTTTAGATAAAATATAGAGTATGACTAATATTTGAATATTACAAAATTGAACAGAATGAACAAAGATTGGTATCCTAATCATTAGTGAATTGAAATGGACTGATATTGGCCATTTTCAAACTGACAATCATGTGGTTTACTATACCAAGGGCAACAAATTTGAGGAATGTCATATTCATCATTAAAAAGATTATCTCAATATCAATTTTGAAATACAATGCTGTCTATAATGAAATGATATCCATAGTGTGAAAGAAAGGCCACCAACCACTAATGCTTGTTGTTGTTATTAAGTGCATCCAGTCAGTTCAGACCCCTAGTGACCCTGGATAGCATTTCCAAGGAGCGATTGGTGAGCTTGAACTGTCAACCTTGCGATTCAAACCGGTTTTGTAGTCCAGCGCATTAACCAACAGTGCCACACCATGATTCACACAAAGCTATTGATGAGGAAATTGAAGATTTCTACTAAAATCTTCAGTCTCAAAATGATTAAATGTACAATTGATACGCATTAATAATTTCTGGTGTTTGGAATGTGCAAGTGAAACAAAGACAAATTATCAGCAGTTGGAAAATAAGGTCTTAGTGATAGAAACAATGCTGGAAAGCACCTGATAGAACATTGCAAAATCAAAGACTTATTAATTTCAAATATCTTTCTAAGCAACATAATAGGCAACTATACACATGACCTCACAGAGCTACAAAGGAATCAAATTGATTACATCTGTGGGAAAAGGTAGTGTTAAAGCTCTGTATCACCATCCAAAACCAAGCCAGAGGCTAATGGAAGAATAGATCATTAATTGCTCATATGCAAGATCAAACTGAAGTTGAAGAAAATTAAAACAAGCCCACGAGAGCTAAAATATAACCTTGAATATCCCACTTGAATTTAGAGATCATCTGAAGATCATATTTGATGCATTAGACACTAATGAATGAAGACCAAAAATAGCTGTGGGGTGACATTAAGAGCATCACACAAGAAGGATGCAAACGGGCATTAAAAATAGAGGAAAGAAAGAAAAGACATAAATGAATGTCAGAAAAGACTCTGAAACTTGCTCTCCAGCATGTTGTTGTTGTTGTTGTTAAGTGCCACTGAATTGGTTCCAACTCATAGTGACCCTGTATAAGGTTTCCTAGGAGTGGCTGGTGATCTTGAATTTCAGACCTTGTGATTCAAATCGACTTACAACCCAGCGCATTAACCCACAGCACCACATCAGGACTCCAACATAGTGATGTTAAAGTAAATGGAACAAATGAGAAGTAAAAGTGAACAGAAACTTTCAAAGGGAAGCATAAGAAAATAAAGTCAAGTATTATAATGAATGTGCAAAGATCTGGAGCTAGAAAAACAAAAGAATAAGTAGTGTGCATGACTCAAGCCACAGTATTTTTAATAACCTCATATGCATGCGAAAGTTGGGCAATGAAAAAAGATCATAGAATGATTTTTGCATTTGATTTATGGGCCTGAAGAATAATAATGAACTTATTATGGACTACCAGAACAAAGAAATCTGTGTTGGAAGATGTACAGCAAGAATGTGCCTTGGAAGGAGAGTGAGACTTTATCTCTCATATTTTGGACATTTCGTCAGTCCATGGAGGACATCATGATCATTGCAATGGGGGATTAGAAAAAAAAAAAAAAAGAGGAAGACTCCAATAGTATGGACTGGCACTGTGCCAGCAACAAAGGATCAAGCATAAAAATAATTGTGAGGATGGTGGAAGACTGGGCATTGTTTTGTTCTGTTTTACAGAGGGTTGTTATGAGTCGGAACAAACTTAATGACACCTAACAACAACAACAACGGGATATAAAGTAAAGGTGGCAAATGCTGTATAGTAAGGAATATAGAGCCTACATAGCTGTTTTGTTTCTGATGTTGCTCTCTGTGGGCTCCATAGCTTTAGATAAATACCTTTCAAAGGAAAATATTAGTTGACAGTTAAGCAGATACAACAATTTCAGAAATTTGCCACTGCAATTTAATTGTGTGTGTATTTATAGTTAAATAATTGAGAGCACTTACATTTTGTCATTATTTGGTACATACAGTATTTTCCCCAATTAAATTAAAATATTTTCTTTGTGTATTTGTTATGAAATTCTTGTTGGACCAAGGCCAAAAGGACATTTTCATTGAATAGGAAGTGGATAGTATACCAATAGGCCACCCATATAATGTAATAGATTTTCTGAAGTCTGAAGCTTATTATTTGAAAATTGTGTATTTTATAATGTACTTTTTCAATTTCATTGCAGTTGTTCTTTAACAAGAAAAATACTAATAAGTAGCAAACTTTATCTTCTGCAAGTTTTTGAGAGACTTATTGTGGGGTATATATATATTTTTTAAGTCCAGCCTATTAAATTCTATTAAACACTAAAATTGGTAAGTTTTTTCAATGCTGATTGTAGACTTCTAGCTTTAAATTACAAATTAATGATGCTACTTTTTCTCTCACTCTCTGACACCAAATGAAATAAAATAGATCTAAAAGAACATAATAATAATTTCTGACAAAAAAGGAAACTGACCATTCCTGAAATCCTCACTGGACCTCAGAAATTTAATACTTAGACTAGGTTGATGGAGGCATCGAAAGAGGACAGTGGGACTGAAAATCTCTGGTACAAATGACAGATCAGTATTTCTATGAAGTAGGTACCACATCCTAAGGGAGAAAGCAAATAACAACTTGTTTAAAATTGATCAGGGAAAGGTAAAACATTACTCCCCCCCATTAACTGCCCTCCCCTCCCAGGAAAAAAACATTAACTGCCCTCCCCTCCCAGGAGACAAGCTAGAATGTTAATCAGGTTACCGAGCAAGACCAATCTTCTGATTTCCCTCCTGTCTTCAAAAACTAGCCCCTCCCTGCTTCTGTCAGTATAAGCCTGTACTGACCTGCATTCTGGGCTTAGAATTGAAGAAGTTAGCTCCTCTGAGCCAGCTGGTTTAATAAACCTGAAACTTTGCTTCACCTCTCAGAGTGGCCTCAGTTTCTTTGGCAACAGATCTAGAGCTGCTGCAACACTCTAGGATTCAGAACTGTTGTAATATAACTCTAGGATAGAAAACTGCTGGACCATTTGGTTCCCTGACTGGGAACTCATCTGTGCTGGCCCCTTGAGCCACCAGCTCGGAGTCACAGAGTGGCTGGTGGCGTGTTCCCCTTGGTTGATAAGACAATACACCACTGCCACATTTGATGGTCCCTCCTCCTCTGAGTGGGGGCAGCCAGCCATCACACCTACCTCTCCTGACGGGACTCAAAAGGAGACGATAATCAGAGAACCAACCAGCCAGGACTTCTGGAACAGGTAAGGCCCTGGGGTCTAGGTTAAACCCAGTCAGGCCTGTCATTACGGACAGAAGGGAAGTCTGATAACCTTCCAAGGTCTCACCTTGAGGCCTCAGTCAGAGACTCCCCCCAAGAGGGGTGGAACTGCCATAAACTCTGTGTGGCTGGTTAAGTGTGAGTGTGTATGGTAACTGAAGCACAGCTGTTGCACCCAGTCTGTGTGGGTCCATGGTTCCAGCTATGGGTTCTGAGAGGGCCATAACCTGTTGTTCCGTGACAGCATCATAAGGCATAATGGTGATTTACCTTCAAGAGAAGGTGACCGAGCCCGAGATTAACATGAGTGCACCTTAGCTAAAACGTGTCTAAGTTTCCAAGAGGGATGTGGCCAGGCGGGCAACTGAGTGAACCCCTCCTTTGTGTGTCACAACACTGATCAAGGGCACTACATTCACTTAAGTGCTATGGGAAATTCTCATAGTGAACCAACAGTCTTAGAATGTATGTTAATTAAATTTTAAAAGGGAGGTCTTGTGTGCAGGAGTATGTGGTGAGAATGAGTGTGTCTGACACGGGGCTGGTGGTGAACCTCATATGGCTTAGGGAGATGGTTCTCACTGCTAGTGCAGAGCAGACTCCTGGTTTGAAACTCTTCAAAGCTAAGAGGTGCTTGAAAATCCTCATGAGAGGAACAGCAAGGTCTGGATACAATCTGTCTGTTGTGAACGTCCTGCCATGAGAAGCCTGCTGGCCTCGTGGATAGGTGAGCCCAGGAACACAGTAACGGAACATTCCAAGCTGTGCTGCCAAGAATCTTTTCTTGGGAGTGTTCAGCCCTGTGTCTCCTGCCTTCACTTGTGAGATCCCCTTGCTTTATTCTGGGTGTGCACATTGGAGCATAGTAGGAAGGAAGTAATCTCCTAAGTGTCCCTTCTGTTTCTATTAAGGTTAATCTCTGTATCTGAAATAGGAGTCTAGGCCTCAATCTTAAGAAAAGCAGGGTAAGGTGTAATTCTTAACTGGTTTCTGTATGAGTACCCTCCTATAACATCAAAGAAAATGGTGTTTTACTGTAATACAACTTGGCCAATATAGGATATAGATGATGGGAAAAATAATCTTTAAATAAATACTTAAATTATTATACCATCTTACAGCTTGTATTATTCAATCACTATGTCAGATTGTCTATTTGTTTGTAAAATTACTTTGTTTCTGTCCTGTATTTATATTTAAGAAACTGAAAACAAACTGGAATTCCAAAAGTATATAAGTTATATAGCATATATGTACTATAACACATTTATATCACTACTATGAAAGCCATGCAGAGGAAAAATGAATATAGATAAGAATTAGGTGAAAACAGAGTTATAAGCAATCCTGTATGTGAATAGGCAAAAAGATGAATAATTGCTTTTTTGTGAAATGTAGCAATGTCTTATTATGACTTCTGGTGCACCAGCAGTTGCCATGAGGGAAAAGTATAGCTTGACCTAGTGAACCTGCCCAGCCATATTCAGCCACTGAGGAAAGCAGTTTGGAAGTGATTTTACTGTACCATATCCTTCAAGGGACCCACTTCAGTAGAGGGCTATCTGAAACAGAGGCAGGGTAATACTCCCTCCACAGTTGCCCATAGGATTGAATACAAAAGGGCAAGCCGCAGGATATTACTAGACACATACTCCTTTCTCTATCTTGATTGGATTTGTTAAATAGGAAAAATTCAAATACTTCCTAGTAATATGTTGTTAGGTGCCATCGGGTTGGTTCCAACTCATGGTGACCCTGTGTGGTGAGTTTGAACCACTGACCTTGCAGTTCAGACGGACTTTGTGGTCCAGTGCATTGACCCACAGTGCCACACCAGGATGATCCAACCAAAATGACAAATTTAACAACCACTATTATTGCTACCCATCATCCTAATTGGGCAGATAGTCAGGCTCTGTTAACAACCTGACCAGCAACAAAAAAAGGCTGATCTGAGATAAGGCATGGGACAAATCAGCATGCATCCATGGAGAAAAACCTAAACAGGACCCTTGCCCCAGTCAAGGCAATTCCTCTAGCTAACACAAATTGAAATCTAAATGGGCCTGCCATGGCTGGAACACTATAAAAGATGCATTCTCAAGATCTGAAGACGGTAGTTCCTAAACACAAGAACTTGAACGTGGTATAGGCAGTTCAGCAGAAGTCAGTTGAATACCCCTCTAAATTCTTTGAATGACTCTACCAGGCTTACTGTAAATACACAGACCTTGATCCTGATAACTCAGCAAATATCCAAATGCTTAACATGACTGTTCTCTCCCAAAGCACCCCAGATATTAGAAAGAAATTCCACAGGACAATTGACATGAATCCATCCCAGCTGGTGAACATCACCTTCAAGGTATTTAACAGCCGAGAGAGAGCACAAGAAGTCTCAGGCTATTACTGTCTTCCTAAAGACAACTAGAGGTAAGCCTGTAGGGCCCAAGGGAGGAACCCTGAAAGGAATGAGGCCTTAAGCAAGGACCCATGTGCTTATGGCAAAAAATAACAAAAAACACCTGGACACTGGGAAAATGAATTTCCAAATCTCAGGGAAGGATCTGGCAAAAAAAAAAAAAAAAAAAAAAGCCACCCTCCAACTCAGTAGATAGTTGAACAAGCTTCATCTTCTACAGAGGACTCAGTGTCCAGGGTGGAAGTGGGTCCAGCATGATTTGGCATCAACTTCTGCCACCCCTATTGCCTCCACACCCCCTACAGGAAACTTGGCTGAAAATAACAATGGGGGACAGACTTGATTTTGGTGTACACTGGGGCCACTTATTCAGTGACCAGCATGCCTCTGACTTTTCCATTGTTCTGTTCATTGATAGTGACTGAAAACGCAGGGAGGCCTGAAACCCTTAGACGGTTTCACTGGGGAAAAGAAAATAACTTCCCTGTCCCCTTACTGAGCCAAGACTTGCTTCCAAAGTTGCATGTTCAAACAACTTCCTGAAACCAAAGTCTGCAGATGGAGGTTCCTCATGAACATGCCTGGCAATTACTGGTTCAAACCCAGGAAACCAGTCACATTGGCCTGAGAAGATAGACAATCCGTAAACACCTCGTGTGGGTTAGTAGAACTCTGGAGAGAGCCAAGAAGCATCCCCCATCAAGGTCTGACTGAAGCTTAGAAGCTGACCATCCCACAGAAACTAATATCCTCTCAGAAAAACAACCAAGAAATTCACTCTGTCCAGCCCATCACCGTCCCCATCAGGTGGTCTCCCTGCTGCAAAAAGGGAAGCCTATGGCTCACAACAGGACAGATAGGTCATACCAGGTTATTTTACTGAACAATATAAATATTACCCTGTGAATTATGGGGTGACTAAACCTGCTATCCTCCTCCCTTATGTGGTAACTGGGTGGAGTGCAGACCCATGATAATATAGAAATCATTGACCAAATATTCTCCAGCCAACCTGACCTGTTTGACTATATTTTGTGGATTATATGTTATTCATGGACTGAATTAGTTAAATGGAGAAAGGGACCTGGATAGCAGGGTGTGTAAAAGTAATCTTACTAGACTGGGTAGAGGAAATATCCCTCTTACCGGGAACCTCAGTTCAAAAAGCTCAACTGACTGCACTGACAAGGGCATTAGAAATGTTGGCAAGAAAGACTGTGAATGTGTGCCCAGAGGGCTTGAGTAGAACTGAGGCAGAAGGATTTGAGAGAGAGATCAAAGGATTAAAAAGTAAATGACGATGGAATTGTTCTGTTTCTGAAATGTCAAAAACTAGAAAGTAAATGGCTATAGAATGGTTCTGATTCTGTGAAAACTAGCCCCAGCTCTTCTTAAATGAGTTCATCAAATAACCCACTATAGGAAAGAGGCCCTGGCATGGTTCATTAGGGCCTGGCTCTAGAGCAAGAAATTTTCAAAAAAATCATTCAGGATATTAGCTCCAACTGTTTTACCTGCCTGAAGAACAATCCCAAAACAGGTTGTCCTGCACCAATATCAGGACACCTTTTCTGGTTGGGTAGAGGTTTTCCCCCCACTAGAACTAAGAAATGCCTTTCACATGTATATGAAGTTATTGAAAATACCATGGCTTGGGCCGGGTGCACCCTAGTCCTCAAGCTGACATCTCTGCTCTTCAAAACTTCAAAAAGTTCCCGTGCAGCAGATTTGCCTGATGCAATACGTCGTCTGATCTCTTGACTGCTGCTTCCGCAAGTGTTGATAGTTGATCAAGAAGATTAAAGTCCTTGACAACTTCAATCTTTTCTCCATTGATAAGAATGTTGTTTATTGGTCCAGTGGTGAGGATTTTTGTTTTCCTGACATTGAGATGTAATCCATACTGAAGGCTGTGCTCTTTGATCTTCATCAGTAAATGTTTTAAGTCCTCTTCACATTCAGCAAGCAAAGTTGTATCATCTGCATATTGCAGGTTGTTAATGAGTCTTCCTACAATCCTGATGCCATGTTTTTCTTCATAGAACCCTGCTTCTCACATTATTTGCTCAGCATACAGGTTGAATAAGTATGGTGAAAGAATACAACCTTGTCGCACACCTTTCTTAATTTTAAACCATTCAGTGTTCCCATGTTCTG
>NW_006408609.1:267917-281776 GCF_000296735.1 Chrysochloris asiatica
CCATTTCAGCTCACTAATGCCTAAGATATTGATGTTTATGCATTCCATTTCATTTTTGACAACTTCCAGTTTTCCCAGATTCATACTTCATACATTCCATATTCTGATTTTCAATGGATGTTTACAGCTGTTTCTCTTCATTTTAAGTTCTGCCCCATCAGCAAATTAAGGTTCTGTGGGATTTTTTCCCACGAGCTTAATTCCATTCATGTCATCATGGTCACCTCTACTTTGAGGAGACATCTCTTACTCAGTCACATTTTAATTGCCTTCCAACCTGAGGGTCTCATTTTCTGGCACTATATCTGACAATGTTTCTCTGCTATTCATAATGTTTTCAGTGAGTTAAGATTCGGAAATAGTTCGTCACTCTGCCTTCCTAGTCTGTCTTTGTCTGATAAGCTCATCTGATACCTGTCCACCTTGGGTGACCTTTCTGGTTATTTAAAATACTGGTGGCATAGCCCTCAGAATCACAGCAACTCACAAGCCACCACAGTACGACAGACAGACAAGTGGTGGCCGTTTGGTTTTATGTCAAAACCGTAACTTTAAATTTCGAGGATATCTGTGTGCATGCGTAGTAGAACCCTCCAGGGGTGAGGGTGGAGTATCCCTTTACTCAGGTATCCCATCTAGTTACCAGAATGGAGGTGCACAGTTATTGAGAGACCAATGAACAATGGACAGATAAAAAAAAAAAAAAAAAAAAAAACCACACCTGTATCTCCTCGGTTCTGTCAGGCATTCGTGGCTGTTCTGATCCTTCCCCCGCTTGTTCTCTCCCAAGATGGCAGCTCTGGGAGTAGCTGAGCATCTTGAATGAGAAAGAAATGCATTTCTTCATTCTCTTACAAATTCCCCTAGATGTAAGCCTTCCAATCTTCTAAATATTCCTTTATATGTAGTTCAGAGTTCTAGCACTATCCCCTGTGACTGCTTGGCCCAGTATTCTGAGTTGTTGGTGATGGAGCTCCTCACTGCATGTCTACCTGATCCACTATCTTTTTTGAGTGATTGTATGCTTGAGCCCATGGTTACTGCCACTTTGCCAATCACTTAGGAGTCTTCCATTTTTTCGCTGATCCTCAAGTTCACCAAGCATGAAATCCTTCTTCGGGGACTGATCACTTCATATAAAAATATGTTTGAAGTATGAGAGATGAAATCTCACTATCCTGACTTCTAATGAGCTCTCTGTATTTTTACAAACACAGATTTTAAGCTTCTTCTGGCACTTTGTGGTACTTTTGATATTCTTCTCCAATAAAATAAATCAAATGCATCAATTCATCTATGATAATCCTTATTCACTGTCCACCTTTCATGTGATATGAAATTATTGAAAATATTTTGGCTTGGGTCAGGCATACCTTTGTCCGCAAACTGACATCCTTGATTTTGAACATTCGAATGTCTAGTCATTTAAAACATGATTAATAAGAATGGAACACTATCAGACACAGTGCCAGAATAATGAACATTGCAAGATGAAGAATAGGACCAGAGTTTTGTCAGATATAGTGCCAGAAGAAAAGACCCTCAGGTTAGAAGGCACTCAAAATATGTACTGAAGAAGGGTTACCTTCTCAAATTAGATTGACTGTGACGACCTGAATGCAGGAAAGCTTTTAGGTCATTCATTTACTGATGGGGCACAACTCAAAATGAGCAGAAACAGATTTCATATATGGAATGTACGAAATATGAATCTAAGAAAATTGGAAATTGCCAAAAATGAAATGGAAAGCATACAAATTGATACCGTATGCATTAGTGAATTGAAATGGATTACTATCAGCCATTTACAATCTGACAATCATATGGTTTACTATGCTACGAACAACAAATCAAAGGAGGGTTGGTGGTGTTACATTCATCACCAAAAAGAACATTTCAAGATATGTCTTGAAGTATAATGCTATCAGGGAAAGGATAATACCCATACAACTTGAAGAAACACCAGTTAATACCATTATTATTCAAATTTGCACACCAATCACTAAAGCCAGTGATGATGAAACTGAAGAATTCTACTAAATTATTCAGTCTAAAATTGATCAAACATGCAATCAAGATATATTTATAATTACTAGTGATTGGAAAGGAGCTCTAGAAGTGTAGTGGTTACGAATCGGGCTGAGAACTGCAAGGTCAGCAGTTCGAAACTACCAGCTGTTCCATGGGAGAAAGATGAGGCATTCTGCTCCCATAAAGATTTAAAGCCTAGGAAACCCTGTACAGGGTCGCTATGAATTGGAACCTACTCTACGGCGGCACATAACAAGAACAACAAGTGATTGGAAAATAATTGAGCTGGTGATAGAAACCATGGTCGAAATTTGTTGATAGAATTTGCAAGACCAATGGCTTGTTCATTGCAAATACTTTAAAAAAAAAACAAAAATATCTATACACACTGACCTCAGGAAACAGAATTCACAGAAATCAAATTAACTACATCTATGGGAAGATATGGAGGGAAAGCTCCATATAAACAGATAAAACAAGGCTGGGGACAGACTTGGAACAGACTATCAATTGCTCATATGCACCTTCAGGCTGAAAGTGGAAAAAAAAAGTTGAAAAAGTCCATAAGAGCTAAAAACATAAACTTGAACTTATACTATTTGAAATTGAAAATCATTTCAAGTATGGATTTGATTCATCAGTCCAAAGACTAGAGAGTTGTGTGATGACATCAAAAACATCATACAGACAACAGGGCTCTGGGATACAGGGATTGAGGCATGGTTGGAATGGGCAAAAGGGGGGAAACAATGTTAAGATGTTTGGCTGCCTTTTGAATCTTGGTTTCCCTTGCCTACCATTTTAAAATAGACACTTGAGGGGCAGAGAAAGGAATAGCCAGAAATATCACCATAGAAAGCTTGTAAGTCCATGTTCTGTTTATAACTGATTAATGTTGTTGTTAAGTGCCGTTGAGTTGATCCCGACCCATAGCAACCCTGTATAGGGTTTCCGAGGAGCAGCTGGTGAGCTTGAACTGCCGACCTTGAAGTTCAAACAGCTTTGTAGTCTGGCACATTAACCCACAGCTGATTGGAATACCTAAAATGGGGCTACAAAGTGCCCAGTAAGGAGGCTTCCTGTGGAGCCTCTGCATTACATAAAAACATAGGTGGAATCCTGAACCCCATTCATAATCTTCTGAGGTGGGAAATTTCCACTTGAAAGGACAAGCAGGCCATCCTGGAGCAGCTAGAAGAACAGAAGATACTTTTCGAAAGATAGACTGACAGGAAAAATATAAAAATATAAAATAATGACAGCAGTCCAACTGACTACTACAAGAACAAGCAAATTGCTCGCCCAGGAGACATCAAAACAAGTGATAGGGTCCCCTCAGGGCAAACCCCCTTCCAAGACTAAGACTCAATGGGAATACATGAGCAGACATGAAGTCTGACTGGCAAACATGCTGGAAAAGCAGCAATGAAGCTGTAAGCTAACTCCTATGATGTTCAATAGACTCCTGTGAACCTGGTTGGAGACCTGGTTGGCCAGCAGTATGGCAAGACCTGGAGACTTCTGGGCCTAGAGTCAGTGACATAGCCACAGAGAACTAGAGTGGAGAATGAAGCGTCCAGCTGATAAGAAGTGAGGGGATATGCTCAAGAACACCCACACTTGCAGATAATACCCACTTGACCTGGCTTCAATGGCTAGAAGAAGAAAGAGGGGCAATAGAGTAATCTGATACAATTTGATGAAATTGACCAACACATCTTAACAGCGAGAATCATTGCCACACCCTCGGTACACAGGGTAGACAGGGATGGGCAACTTGAACATTGGCTACCCAAAATGGGGAGTGGGGTTTTCAAAGGCAAGAAGAGACTGGCTTATAAGCTTTCAAGAGGGAGCCTAGATCCAAAGGGTGCAGAGGAAGGTAGAATTTCTTCTGAGTAGTATCCAATCTGTCTGGGCAGGGCTGATGAAAGGATATGGGGCTAGCACTCATGTGGCACAATAGTGAATAATTGCTATCAGGACTAACTGTGAGGGTTAGAAATGTAAAGGCAGACATTTTGTAACAAAACGAGGGGAGTGATTGACTTTGCAGTCCAGGAGCGGAGGTCCCTTGGACCATTAAGGGAGAAGACAAGAGTGCAGGGCCTTACCAAGAGAAACAGTGATGCCAGAGATGGAGGCAGAGATGATGACATGGAGAGATGGAGCAGCTGGGGACTCTAGACCCAGAGAGGGAGAGGGGCTCTGTGCTGACAACCAAGGGGCAGGCTTGGTTGGATGATGATGCATGGAGGGGATTGTAACCATGGCAATGAAGCAGTATATGATAAGATGAATGTAAAGCTAATGTTCTCCCATGTAAACTATCACATAATTCACAATAAAATATTAAAAAAAAATCATACAGGAAGAAAGCAAAAAAGTCATTAAAAAGAAACCAAAGAATGAAAAGACAAAATGGGTGTCAAAAACAACTTTAAAATTTGTTCTCATGCATAAAAATGCTAAAGCAAATGGAACAAATGGGAAGTTAAAAAGCTAAGCATAAAATTTCAAAGAGCAATTTGAGAAAACAAAATCAAGTACTATAATGAAATGTGCAAGGGAGTTAGAAAACCAAAGGAGAAAAACAGGCTCAGCATTTCTCAATCTGAAAGAACTGGAGGAAAAAAAAAAAAACAAAAAACCTCTCCATTTGAAATATTGATGGATTCTATAAGTAAAATATTGAGTAATGAAGAAAGCACCAAAAGAATAATGAAGGAATACAGAGTCAGTGTACTAAAAATAAAGGTCGATGTTCAACCATTTCAAGAAGTAGCATATGATTTAGAGGCAATTGTATTGAAAGAAGAAATTCAAGGTGCAATGAAGTTATTGGAAAAAACAAGGCAATTGATGGATTACAAATACAAAGCTTTCAACAAGCTGATGCAGCACTGGAGGCACTCACTCATCTACGTCAGGAAATTTAGAAGATAGGTATTTGGCTAGCTGATTGAAATAAATCAATATTTGTGCTCATTCCAAACAATGGTGACAATACAGAATGTAGAAATCACCAAACATTATCATTAATATCATATTCAAATTAAATTTTGTTAAAGATAATTCAAAACTAGTTGCAACAGTACATTAACAAGGAATCGCCAGATGTACAAGTAGAATTCAGCAGAGAATTTGGGATGAGGAATATCATTGCTGACATCAGATGCATCCTGGTTAAAAACGTAGAATATAAGAATGATATTTACCTGTGCTTTACTGACTATGCAAAGGTTTCCAAGTTTGTGGATCATCACAAGCTATGAATAATATTGCAAAGAATGGGCTTTCTGAAACACTGAATTGCTATTATGAGGAACCTGTTCATAGACCAAGATAGTCATTCAAACAGAACAAGGAACACTGAATGGTTTAAAATCAGGAAAGCTGAGCAAAAGTGTTGTATTCTTTCACCGTACATATGCAATCTGTATACGGAGCATATAATCTGAGAAGCTGAATTATGTATGAAGAAGAACATGGAACCAGGATTGGAGGAAGACTCAGTAACAACCTGCTATGTTTATTACCAACACTCACCTGTCAGGTTGTTGCACTGCGTTGTCTTGTGTGTTGCTGTGATGCTGTAAGCTATGATGCCAGTATTTCAAATGCAGACAGGGTCACCCATGGTGGATATATTTCAACTGAGCTCCCACACTATGACAAAAATGGAAGGAGGTGAGACATTACCTACAAATGATTGTCACTGTAAACCTTTTGAATAGTAGTGAAGCACTGTCATATAATGCCAGAATATTAAATATTGAAACCTGATGAGTAAGCACTAGATTATTGCCAGATATTGCCAAAGATGAGCACTTCAGGTTGGAAGGCACTCAAAACATGACTGGGAAGAGATGCCCCCTCAAAGTACAGTTGACATGAATGGAGTTAAGCTTTGGGGACCTTCATTTGCAGATGAGTCACAACTCATACTGAGGAGAAACAACTGTGAACTTCCATTAATAATTGGCGCATAGAATGTATGAAGCATGAATCTAGGAAAATTGGAAGTTGTTAAAAATGAAATGGAAGGCTTAACGATCAATATCCTAGGCACTATTGTTGTTAAGTGCCTTTGAATCAATTCTGACTCACAGTGAAGCTTGCTATTCAAACTGATATTGTGATCTAGTGCATTATCCTGCAGCTCCACATCAAAACTCTTATCCATTAGTGAACAGAAATGGAATGATATTGGCCATTTTGAATGTGAAAATCACATGGCTTACTATGACAATAATGATAAATTGAATAAGAATGGTGTCACATTCATCATCAAAAAAGAATACTTTGAAATATAGTATATCTTGAAATATGGTGCTGTCTATGATAGGGTAATATTCACACTCCTCAAAGGTAGACCGTTCAATACCATGATTGAATTATTATGTACCAACCACTAGAAGTCAGTGATGATGAAATTGAAGAATTCTATCCATTTTTTTTCAGTCTGAAATTGACCAAACATGCAATCAAGATGTATTGATAATTATTGGTGATTAGAAAGTAAAAGAAGAAAGATCAGTAGGAAAATGTGGTATTCATGACAGAAATTATGGTGGGGATCACATGATAGATTTTTGCAAGAACGACTTCTTCACTGCAAACACTTTTGTTAAACAATATAAATGATGATTGTATACATGAACTTCACCAGATGGACTACTTAGGAATTAAATTGAATGCATCTGTGGAGACAATGGAAAAGCTCCACGTATCAGCCAAAACAAGGCCAAAGGTAGACTGTTTTTAATGTAAGTTTATTATTATATTTGTTACAATTGTTCATATGTAAGTTTATCCTGAAGCTAAAGAACATTTAAGCATTAGTATGAGACCCAAAATATGATCTTGAACATTTCCCACCTGAATTTAGAGATCATCTCAAGAAAAGATTTGATGCGTCAGACACTAATGACTGAAAAGGAGAAGAGTTAGCTATTGGATGACATCAAGAATATATACAAGAAGAAAGCTAATGGTTATTAAAAATACAAGGAAGAAAGAAAACATCACAGGGATGTTAGAAGATATTCTGCAACTTGTTCTCCAGAGTAGAGATGCTAAAGTAAATGAAATAAATGAGGTGCTAAAAGAGATGAACAGCTATTTCAAACATCGGTTCAAGAAGACAAAGATAAATATAATGATGGAAGGTGCAAAGATGTAGAGTTATAAAACCAAAAGGGAAGAACACTTTCAGCATTTCTCAAGCAGAAAGAACTTAAGGAAAAATTCAACTCTCAACAAGAAATACTGAAGGATTCTTTGGGCAAAATATTGTATGATGCAGAAAGCATGAAAAGAATATAGAAGGAACACACAGAGTCACTGTACCTAAAAGAAATGGTGACTGTTCAGCAGTTTCAGTAAATAGCATATGTTCAATAGCCAATGGTATTGAAAGAAGAAACATAAGGTGTACTGAAGTCATCTGGCAAAGAAGAAAGCTCTGGGAATTTATGAGGATTATAAGAGATTTTCATTTATATACATTCCTAAGAGGGTGTAGCCAGAGTGCTCCTTGGAGGCCAGGATGGCTAAGCTTCGTCTCTCATAGTTTGGACATATTGTACAGAGGAAACAGTCGCTGGAGAAGGATGTCAAGCAAGTAAAGTTTTGCTAAAGGTAATACAGAAACGGCTACAATCATACATTGTCAGAGTACTTCCAGAGGTTCAAGCTGGATTCAGAAGAGGCCGTGGAATGAGAGATATCATTGCTGATGTCCGATGGATCTTGGCTGAAAGCAGAGAATACCAGAAGGATGTTTACCTGTGCTTTATTGACTACGCAAAGGCTTTCGATTGTGTGGATCATGACAAGCTATGGACAACATTGCAAAGTATGAGTATTCCAGAACACTTAATTGTACTTCTGAGAAATCTGTACCTATACCAAGAAGCAGTTGTTCGAACAGAACATGGGAACACTGAAAGTTTTAATATTGGGAAAGGTGCAAGACAGGGTTGTATTCTTTCACCATACTTATTCAACCTGTATGCTGAGCAAATAATACGAGAAGCTGGGTAATATTAAGAAAAATGTGGCATCAGGATTGGAAGAAGACTCATTAACAACCTGCGATATGCAGATGATACAACCTTGATCGCTGAAAGTGAAGAGTACTTGAAACATTTACTTATGAAGATTAAAGAGCACAGTTTTCGATATGGATTACATCTCAATGTCAAGACAACAAAAATCCTCACCACTGGACCAATAAACAACATTCTTATCAATGGAAAAAAGATTGAAGTTGTCAAGGACTTCATTCTTCTTGGATCAACTATCAACACTCGTGGAAGCAGCAGTCAAGAGATCAGACGACGTATTGCACTGGGAAAATCTGCTGCACAGGAACTTTTTAAAGTATTGAAGAGCAGAGATGTCAGCTTGAGGACTAAGGTGCCCCTGACCCAGGCCATGGTGTTTTCAATAACCTCATATGGATGCAAAAGCTGGACAGTGAATAAGTAAGATCGTAGAAGAATTGATACCTTTGAGTTGTGATGTTCAAGGAGAATACTGAAAGTGCCATGGACTGCCAAAAGAACCAATATCTGTTTTGGAAGAAGTGCAGCCAGAGTGCTCCTTGGAGGCCAAGATGGCTAAGCTTCTTCTCTCATACTTTGGACATATTGTCCGGAGGAAACAGTCACTGGAGAAGGATGTCATGCTGGGTAGGGTGGAGGGTCAGAGAAAAAGAGGAAGATCCCCAATGAGATGGATTGGCCAGGTGGCATCATTGATGGCATCAACTGTGGCAGTGGTAGTGAGGTTGGCCCAGGATCGGACATTGTTTTGTTCTGCTGTGCATGAGGTTGCTATGAGTCAGTTCCGACTGAATGGCACCTGACAACAACAACAACAACAACAACAAGAGGGTGACCAAATTAAATGCGGAAATCACTGGACAATTTCATTAATATTTCATGCAATTAAAACTTTGCTAAAGATACTTTTAAAATGACTGCAACTGTCCATTCACAGAGATCTACTAGAGGCTCAAGCTGGATTCACATGAGGACATAGAATGAGAGACATCATCGCTGACATCAGATGGATTGTGGCTGAAGGCAGAGAATGCCAGAAAGATATTTATCTGTGTTTTATTAATTACTCAAAGGCTTTTGATTGTGTGGATAATGAAATAACATTGTGGAGAATGAGTATTCTGGAACACTTAATTGTGCTCATGAGGAACTTGTGCATAGACCAAGAAAAAGGCAGTCATTCAAACAAAACAAGGGAACAGTGAATTTTTTGAAATTATGAAAGGTGTGTGTTTCTGGGTTATATCCTTTTAGCAGAGTTATTAAATCTGTACATTAGAACAAATCATGTGAGAAACTGGATTAGATGAAGAAGAACATGAGATCCAGATTGGAGAAAATTTCCTTAACAACTTGCCATATGCAGACGATACATCTTTAGTCTTTGAAAGCAAAGAGGACTTAAAATACTTACTGATAACAATCGCAGACCACAGCCTTCAATATGGGTTGCACCCTCATGTAACGAAAACAAAAATCCTCACCAATGGAGCAATAAAAAACATTATGACAAATAGAGAAAAAAATTAAGTTGCAAAAAACTTCATTTTGCTTGGATCCACATCAATATTCAGGGTATCAGTAGTCAAGAAATTAAATGACTTATTGCATTAGACAAATCTGCTGCACAAGATATTTAAAGTATCCAATAGTAAATATGTCATTTTGAGGATTTACTTGTGTCTAGTCCAAGCCAGTACTTTCAATAGTCTCATATGCATGTGAAAATTGGACAAAGAATAAGGAAGACCTTAGAAGAATTGATACATTGGGGTTATGATGCTAGATAAGAATATTAAAGGTACCATAGATTGCCAGAAGAACAAAGAAATCTGTGTTGGAAGTAGTACAACCAGAACGTCCCTACTTCAGACATATTATCTGGTGGGACAGTTCCTGAAGAAGGACATCATTCTTGGTAAAGTGGAGAGTGAGTGTAATAGAAGAAGACCCCCAAGAAGATTGGCACAGTAGCAGCAGTAATGGCTTAAGCATAGCAGCAATTGTAAGTTTGGCACAGGACCAGGTGTTATTTCATTTGGTTGTGCATAGGATTGCTATGGGTCAGAAATGACTCAATGGTACCTAATAACGACAACATATGCACATGGTAAAACTTTGTTTGCCAAAATTGAAGAGTATATAAAATACTTAATGATGAAGATCAAAGACCACAGTCTTAAGTATGGCTGCATCTCAATGTAAAGAAACCAGAAATCCTAACCATTATACCAACAAATAACATCATGATAAATGGAGAAATGATAGAAGTTGTCAAATACTTCATTGTTTTTGGATCCAGTATCAATACTCATGGATGGAGCAGTTAAAAAATCAAATAACATATTGTACTTTACAGTTGTATGACTGTTTAAAGTACTATAAACTGTATATATGTATGTATATACATATATGTGTGTCAATGTATATAATACTATAAAGTACTATACACTGTAAATAATGTAGTATATACATATATATGTATATATAGTACTATACAGTACTATAAATTATAAATAATGTAGTATATAGGATCCCTGGTAGTGTAGTAGATTTTGAACTAGGCTATTACATGCAAGTTAAAATTTATCAGATGCTTCCTAGGACAAAGATGAGACTTACTGCTCCTGTAAAGATTTACAGCCTCAGATGTCCTATACAAGGTTGTTATGAAACAGAACTGACTCGATGGCATTAAACCACCACCAAACTCCAAAGTACTTTTAATAGTATTGCAATTGTAAAAAAAAAAAAAAAAATTCATATCCACATTATTTAGCAAATACTCATAAATCACAAATTTTAAAACAGGTACATCAAGGAGAACTGACATGCAAGTATGTTTATTTTGTAAAATGATTTTACATTGGTCTCTGCCAATCTATAAATTTCATGAACAAGACATTTTTGTTTTAATATATCTTACATTCTTATGGGATTCCTGGTGTGGCACGGCAGGTTAATGCACTGGACTGCAAAGTCGATTTGAACCACAAGGTCAGCAGTTCAAACTCACCAGTCGCTCCTTGGAAACTCTATAATGGGTTGCTATAAGTTGGAACTGACTTGACTCAGCACTCAACAACAGCAACAGCAACAACATTCTTATGTAGCCAAGCACGGGATAAAAAAACAAAGTGATGATTCAAATCACTTTGACATTTTGGAATTTGCCCATGTATATCAGACATGTTTAAGACATATTTATTCCCAAAGAATAGTTTATCCTCATAGTTTTATTTAATTTAAGGTTTCAAAGAATTTATTTTATGTGAAATGTGGAAACTACATTTTCTTTATAAACTAAATGCTGTAATATTATATTCCACCACTCATCTATCTGTCAGTTTGTTGTATTAGTGACTTTTATGTTGCTGTGATACTGGCAGCATTTGTCACCAGTATTTTAAATATTGGCAGGGACACCCATAGTGGACAGGTTTTCGGTGGAGTTTCCAGGCTAAGAAACATTAGGAAGAAGGTGAGGAAACGAAATCTGATTAGTTAGCTACTGAAAATCTTATATCAGTGGAATATCATTTTATACTCTTCTAGAATATGAGCCCGTCTGGTTAGAAGGCACTCAGAATATGACTGAGGAAGAACTGCTTCCTCAAAGTTGTCATTGCTGTTGTGAGCAGCTGATGTGCTGATTCCGAATTATAGAGACTCTATAGGGTTTCTGATAGTATAGTGGTTACCAATCGGGCTACAAACCTCAGGGGCAGCAGTTCGAAACTACCAGCTGGTTCCGCGGGAGAAAGATGAGGCTTTCTGCTCCCATAAAGATGTACAGCTTTGGTACCCTGTACAGACGGAACCGACTCCACGGCACTTAACAACAACAACAAAGGGTATCTGAAGCTGCATGGAAGCAGAAAGCATTGTCTTTCTTTAGTAGAATGACTGGTGGGTTTAAACAGCTGACCTTGTGGTTAGCAGTCCAATGCTTATCTAATATTGCCATCAGTGCTCCTTCTTCAAGACCTGGATGAAACAAAGCCTTTGAGACCTTCATTTACTGATATGGCACAACTCAAACGGAGAAGAAACAGCTGCAAACATTCGTTAAAAATGGAATGTGGCATATATGCAGTATGAAACTAGAAAAATAGAAAATTGTCATAAATGAAAGGGAATGCATAAAGATCCATTCCTCCTCACAGGGACTCTGTATAGGTTTTCCACTAAGTGACTGAGAGGTTTGAATTATCAACCTAGCAATTAGCAGTCTGGGATTCATCTGACAAGCACAAGAATCCTTCCTAGACACAAATGAGTTGAAACGAACAGGAAGCAAGGATGGTGAGACTTCGTGTTTCTCACTCTTTGAATATGTTGTCAAGAGGGACCAGTCCCTGTAGAAGGACATCGTGTTTGGTAAAGTGGAGAGACTTCCTTAATGGCATGTCTTAGGATATTGCTGCTCAGTTGTGTACTTTGGGTGTGACCTGTGCATTTTACAATAGCTCAAGCAAAGAGTGGAGCAGGCTTCATAATTCCTCAGGGTTTTGGTCACAAGATTTCAGTCAATGAGAGGCCCATGTTTAATCCTGACTTCTGAGATCCCTTTTCCTCCTATCTCAAGGAGGATAGAATTATCTTGCCATAGAGCACAAGATACAATCTTAGATACACATACATTTGGGGGAGGTGATCCTAAGAAGCACATGAAAGTGCACTAGAAGTATGCAAGAAGGAAGGAAGAAATGTCAGTAGAGTGATGCCTCATCAGGGTCACACTTAAGAAATATCTAACATGGTTTTCCAATTGAGAGATGGAAGCTGAAACATATATCCCCTGGTTTCAGGCTTTTTTCACTTGTAGATTATGCTACTATTATTCATTCCCTAGCATCTAATGAAAAGAAAAACAACAACAACAACAACAACAAAAACCATGTCAGTATTGTTGATTAAGTGTCATTGAAATGTTTTTGACTCATAGTGATCCTTTATGGATTTTCCAAGGAGTGGCAAGTTGGCTTGAACAACCAACCTTGAGGTTAACAGTGTATTGTATCAGTGTATTGTATATCTTACAGCATCACATCAGGACACCAACAGTAGCAATATCCTTTTTTTTTTTTTAATTTTTTTATTGTGAATTATATGATAGTTTACATGAGAGAACTTTAGTTTTACATTCATTCCATCGTATATCATTTTGCCATGGTTCCAATCCCCTCCATGGATCATCTTCCGACCAAAGGGTATATCCTAGAAACCCGTCCTCAGCCCTTCCCCCCACCCCACCCCACCCCCAGTATTCTGCCCACAGTCCCTCTCCCTCTCTGGATCCAAAGTCCCCAGCCGCTTCATCACTCCACGTCATCGTCTCGTGTCTGTCTCCACCTCAGGCATCTCTGCTTCTCTGGGTAGGGTCCTGCTCTCTGCTCTTCTCCGTTGGTGGTCCCAGAGACCTCCGCTCCTAGACTGGAGAAATAATCACTCCCTTCCTTGCTACAAAACAACTACCTTTGCATTTCCAACCCTCACAATCCGTCTTGATAACCATTATTCACTACAGTATCGCGAGTAACCCATCTGTATTTCATTTCATCAGGTCCACCTAGACAGATTGGATAGTACGCACTAGTGATTCTGCCTTCCCCTATGGCCCCTAGCTCTAGGTTCCCTCTTGAAAGCTTGTAATTCAGTCACTTCTTGCCTTTGTAGTCCCTCGCTCTCCATTTGGGTATCCAATGTCCAAGTTGCCCATCTCTGTCTACTCTGTGTGTGGAGGGGGTGGGAATG
>NW_006408609.1:282927-288419 GCF_000296735.1 Chrysochloris asiatica
CACCCCCTTTAGTATAATTTCTTTTTCTTAGTCTTTTACAGTAGTAGTCCCATGCAGTATTTCTCTTTTTGTGACTGACTAATTTCACTCAGCATAATGTCCTCAAGGTTCATCCATGTTATGCGGTGGCTTGCCTCTTCCTTGTTATTCTTTAGTGTAGCATAATATTCCATTGTGTGTATGTACCACAATTTGTTTATCCATTCTTCAGTTGATGGGCACTTTGGCTGTCTCCATCTTTTAGTAGCAATATCCTTTTGTATTTCTACCCACAAAATCTCTGGGGTAATCTTTATGATAAATCTGTAACAATAAATTCTCTAAAGATTAAACTTTAGGATGTATGTAATCTCATTTTAAATTAAATCAATTAAATTAAAAGTAAATAACTCATTCTGTATTCTGTAAAACTGTAGCATACTGAAAAATTAGTATTTTTACCTTAGCAAGTGTCTTACTCAATTCCTTTTAACATGTCTGAAGGTAAATCAAATTATTATTTGGGTTCTAGTTAATATATGTATGGATCTATTCCAAACAAAACATGATTAGATTTAACTCTGTGATCACTGGATGACTGCATAAAAGTCCTCTCAGCAATACTCTTGACTTAGTATCCACAGAATTTCTTCAAATTAATGCACAAACAAAATAGTGGCTTCTGAGTAGATCTGTTGAAGCAGTTCAATTCAAGACAGAGAAGTCAGCTCAGAAGGTTATGGTAACTATTATTGGGGACTACAAATAGATCTTTGTGATTGATTTTCTAGGAGTATGCAGGGCAATCATAGGGCATATTATTAAAACATTTAAAGAAAAATAGGAAACTGCATTGTTGAGGAAACGACCAGGAAATTTAAGGCAAGTGATTTTTTTTATTTTTTTCCATCATTAAAATGTACATGTGCATTCTTTGAAGAGAACATGGCTCTTATACAAGAATTTTTCTGTGAAACCATGTATTATTCAACCTACTGCTCTGATCTTGTCCCTTCAGATTTCTTTTTCTTCTCTAAACTCAAAGAACATTGAAAAATTACGCAACATGAATCCCTCAAGAATGCTCAAATTGCCATTTTGACATATTTTACATCACAGAGTGCAGAATTTTTTGCAGAAGGGTTAGAAATGTGGAAAAATAATTTTCAGAAGTGTGTAGACCTAAATGTAGGATGTGTCAAGAAACAATAGCATTACATTTTTATGTATTTGTTTAATAAATATTTTAGTGACTTTATACAAATACATGTTGACTTCTATAGTAGCTCTCCAATTTAAAAAAGAGAGCAAGAGTGAACGTGAGAAAGAGAGCATTATGTTTATTGACTATGTGCATTGATTATATTAATAAGAATATGGTATTCCTCCTCTTTGGATAGACAATACCAGCCTGAACAAGAACATTAGTTATTTAAGGACTTGATGTTTTGTTTTGTCACCTGAATCCAAAATTATTCATTCACAACATAATAATTAGAGTGAAAAAGAGATTTTTATAAATCTAATGTCTCTGGTAGCATAGGGGTTAAGAATCGGGTTGTGAATCTTAAGGTCAGCAGTTCGAAATTTCCAGCTGTTCCACCAGAGAAAGATGAGGCTTTCTGCTCCCATAATGATTTACAGCCTCTATGAGTCAGAACTGACTCAACGGCACTTAACAACAATAACAACAACAATGTCTTTGAACTCAGTGAATACTAAAAGAGGACACCAATCTTGCTAAATAAAATTACGGTTTTATTACTTTCTTAATACATGAGTTTTCTAGATATGTAATATAAGTTAATCAAATGTAGCAAATTAACACTTCATGATAGATGGATACAATTGTCTATAATATATATCCTTCATATTTAATAAATTCAAATTACATCTACTTGAATTAAATTTTGAAATAATTCATACAGTTTGGAGAGATGGAAATATGTATTGGATGTGCAGAAATAAATGTAGGGATATAAACTGAATTAGTTGTTGGGAATAATATAAATATTTTATTTATATTGTCAAATGGAAGGAAATTTCATTTATTATAATTTAAAGACCCTTTTACAGAAATAAACAAGGCTTTATCCTGTATTATCTGCTCTGTGACTAGATTATTTTATAGGCAATTGATCATACTAAATCATCTGGAACAGCAATAAGCTTAAAAAATTGATGAAACTGGGTAATGGTAAAGAATAAAAATAAGAGCAGTTCTATATATTTTTCAAACTCTGCTATTCTTAAAGTAAAAAAAAAATGAATTTAAGTTAAAAAAATGAATTTATGTATAGCATATTACCATATTAACAGACACAAAAATAATAACAATGAATTTTCTACTTGAAGTTTACTATGTGCTATGGGCTCTGTTAGCATAGTGGTTATGAATCAGGTGCTAACCTCAGGATCAACAGTTCAAAACTACCAGCTGTTCCATGGGAGAAAGATTTATAGCCTTGGAAACCCTGTATAGGGTCTCTATGAGTCGGAACCTACTCCATGGCACATAACAACAACAACAACCTGGGCTCAAACATAGCAACAATTGTGAGGATGGTTCAAGACAGGGCAGTGTTTCATTCTGTTGTGTATAGGGTCTCTATTAGTTGGTAGTGACTTGATGGCACCTAACAACAACAAACATTGCATTGTTAATGAGTCTTCCTCCACTCCTGATGCCATGTTTATTTTTTCATATAACCAAGCTTCTCAGATTATTTGCTCAGCATACACGTATGGTGAAAGAATACAACCTGGTTGCACACCTTTCTTAATTTTAAACCATTATTTGTTCACATGTTTTGTTTAAACAACTGCCTCTTGGTTCAGGTACAGATTCCTTATAATCACAATTAAGTGTTCTGGAATACTCATAATTTGCAATGTTGTCCATAGCTTGTCATGATCCACACAACCGAAAGTTTTTGTGTAGTCAATAACGCACAGGGAAACATCTTTTTGATATTTTCTGCTTTTAGCCAAAATTCATCAGACATCAGCAATGATATCCCTCATTCCACAGCATCTTCTGAATCCTGCTTGAATCTCTGGAAGTTCTTTGTCAATGTATGCTTGCAGACATTTCTGTATTACCTTTAGTAAAACTTTATTCCCATGGGATATCAAAGAGATTGTCCGATGATTTCCGCATTCCGTCGGGTCACCTCTCTTTGGAATGGGCATGATTATGGATCTCTTCCAATCAGTTGGCCAGATAGCTGTCTTCCAAATTTCTTGGCATAGAAGAGTAAGTGCCTCCTGTGTTGCCTCACTTTCTTGAAAAATTTCAATTTTCATTCCATCAATTCCTGGTGCCTTGTTCTTTGCCAATTCCTTCAGTGCACCTTGGACTTCCTCCTTCAGTATCATATACTACCTCGTGAAATGGTTGGACATCAACAATTTCCTTTTGGTACAGTGATTCTGTGTATTCCTTCCATCTTCTTTTGATGATTTCTGCATCATTCAATAATTTGCCCAGAGAATCCTTCAATGATAAAAATTGAGGCTTGAATTTTTTCTTCAGTTCCCTCAGCTTGAGAAATGCTGGTCGTGTTCTTCATCTGGTGAGGTCCATGTGTATACTTTTCTCTTATGTTTTCTAAAAAAGGATTTGAAATGAACAAATCATTGATTTTTCAGATTTCTATCATGCTATCTCCAGCATCATTTCTATCCCCAAGTCCCTATTTTCCAATTACTGATCCTTCCTCTTTGCTCCCAACCTTTGCATTCTAATCACCAGTAATGATCAATACATCTTGATTGCCTTTTTGATCAATTTCAGATCGAAGAAGTTGGTAGAATTCTTCTATTTCATCCTCACTGTCTTTAGTGGTAGCTGCTTAAATCTGAATAATAGTGGTATTAACTGGTGCTCCCTGTAGGTGCATGGATATTATCCTATCACAGACAGCGTTGTACTTCATGACTGATCTGGGTATGATCTTTTTTATCATGAAGGCAACACCATTCCTCTTCAATTTGCCATTCCCAGCATAGTAAACCATATGGTTGTCAGATTCAAAATGGCCAATTCCAGTCCATTTCAGCTCACTAATGCCTAAGATACTAATGTTTATGCGTTCCATTTCATTTTTGACAATTTCTAATTTTCCTAGATTCATACTTCGTACATTCTATGTTCTGGTTATTAATGGATGTTTAAAGCTGTTTCTCTACATTTTGAGTTGTGCCCCATCAGAAAATGAAGGTCCCGCAGGCTTTTCTCCCATGGGCTTTACTCCATTCACGTCATCATGGTCAACTCTACTTTGAGAAGGCAGTTCTTCCCCAACCGCATTTTGAGTGCCTTCCAACCTGAGGGGTTCATTTTCTGGAAGTATACCTGACAGTGTTTCTCTACTATTCATAAGGTTTTCAGTGACTAAATATTCAGAAGTAGGTCATCACTCCTTCTACCTAGTCTGTCTTTGTCTGGAAGCTCATCTGAAACCTGTCCACCATGAGTGACTCTGAGGGTATTTAAAATACCAGTGGCATAGCTTTCAGAATCATAGCAACTCACCAGCCACCACAGTACGATAAACTGATAAATGAGTAGTGGTGGTAAAGTGGAGTGTCAGAAAAAAAGAGGAAGGTCCACAATGAGATTGATTAGCTCAGTGACAGCAGCAATGGGCTCAAGGGTAACAATTATGAGATGGCATAGGTTCGAGCAGTGTTTCATCCTGTAGGGAACAGTGTCGCTATGACTTGCAACCATAGTTTGGGTAAATAGAACATTAGTCTTCATACTGATCTCTTTGCTCTTTAATGCAAATGCAATAAGTCCTTTTATTTCTTGACTGTTGCTGCAATAAGTGTTGATTGTGAATCTAAGTAAAATAACGTCTTTAACAATGTGACTTTTTCTCTGCTTATTAAATTGTTATTGTTCCAATTGGGAATACTTTTGCTTTCTTTACATTGAGGTTCAATCCATACTAAAGACTGCAGTCTTTGACTTTCATCAGTAAGTGCTTAAGGTACTCCTCACTTCCAACAAAAAAGGTTGTATCATCTGCATATTGAAGGTTGTTAATGAGTCTTTCTCCAATTCTGATGCTGTTGGATTATTTAATAAGCATACAGATTGAATAAGTATGGTGAAAGTATACAATCCTGGAGTACACCTTTCCTGATTTTAAACAATGCAATATCTCTTTGTTTTGTTTGAACAACTATCTCTTGGTATATGTACAGGTTCCCCATGAGTACAGTTAAGTGTTCTGGAATTCCTATTCTTTGCAATGTTATCCATAGTTTGTGATGATCCATAAAGTGGAATGTCTTTGTATAGTCAATAATATACAAGTAAATATCTTTCTGGTATTGTCTGCTTTCAGCCAAGATCCATCTGATCTCAGTATTGCTATCCCTAGTTCCATATACTCTTCTAAATCTATCTTGAATTTTTGGCAACTGATTGTCAATATGCTGCTACAAACATTTTAGATTTATTTCAGCAAAATTTTACTCTCATGTGATGTTAATGGTATATA
>NW_006408609.1:288519-290967 GCF_000296735.1 Chrysochloris asiatica
ATATATTTCCACATTTGGTTTCCTTTCTTTGGAACTGACAATAATGAGCATCTCTTGCATAGTTTGGCCAAGTAGCAGTCTTTTAAATTTCATGCATCAGTTTGTTGAAACATTCTAATTTATATTTGTAAAAAAAAAAGTGAACATCACACGATTACTACAGTAGCATTGTCATCTCAGCTGAATTTGATGATTCATTGCAATTGCCATATATAGCACAGACACCATACTCACAGTTATGATGTTTATCAGAGAAGTTAACAGTTACAATTTAGGGTTAGAAATATCCATGGTTCACTTATTCTAATCAGACCAGCCTATCTTCAGCC
This sequence comes from Chrysochloris asiatica, assembly GCF_000296735.1. Classification (NCBI taxonomy): domain Eukaryota; kingdom Metazoa; phylum Chordata; class Mammalia; order Afrosoricida; family Chrysochloridae; genus Chrysochloris; species Chrysochloris asiatica. Next base: position 288,849 of record NW_006408609.1, read on the forward strand.
ATATCCACAGATTACTAAACACTGTTTAGGTAGTGTTACAAAGCTCATTTAGCACTGCTGATGAATGCTCACAGGGCACACAACTACACTATAACTGTCATTCTAGAAGCTCTCAACTCTTACTCTATGGAACTGCAAATGATCTCTCACAATTAAGTACCCAGAAGCACCCTCCTCTACAAGCAAGTCTCCAGCCCAAAGTCATTAAGATTTACTTACTCTACAAGTCAACCACTCTGTCTGGTGTTCTGACTCTTGTATCTGCTGATGAAGATACTCTGGTACCCCTCAGGTATCACAGTTTTCTGTCTCTGGGTTGATAAGCTTCAATGCACAGTGATTTTAGGGTACAAAGGACTCCACTCTTGGCTCTTTCTTCATTGATGGTAGTGAGATCCACGTCCTGCTTCTGAGATGACTCATTTTAAAATCACATTAGAGTTTCAAGTTTTTACAAATACAATTAACTCTGTTAGCATAAACAGCTGAATCATGCCATCCTATCTGTATCTTCTCTCAACTTCTCTTATGCAGACCCAGCAGGAAAAAAATCATTTGGTGAATGCTATAAAGAATAACCCAGGAACAGACATATTAAATTATTCACTACATCACAGTATTCTATCAACTCTTGGAACTTTTTTTTTTCCTTCCTCAATGTGTTTAGTGCAGCTTGGATTTACTTCTTTAAAGAGTTGAACATCAATCAATTCTTTTTGGTACAGTAACTTGGTGTTACTTTTATCATGTTTTGATACTTCCTGTGTCATTCAATATTTTGACAATAGAATAATATATTGAAACTAAAATACTGAAATGTTTCTTAAATTCTTTAGGCTTGAGAAATGCTGAGTATAATCTTCCTTTTTGGTTTTATAACTCCAGTTCTTTTCACATTTCATTATAATACTTTTCTTTACTTTCTCAAGCTGCCTTTTGAAATTTTCATGTTTAGCTCTTTTACTTCACCATTTCTTCCAGCGTTTGGCTGATAATGAGCTTCTGCATCGACTCTTCCCACAGATGTATTCCCACAGATTGATTCCTATGCATTTTATATGATGACAACCACATGTATAGTTGCCAATTATATTATCAAAAAAGGTATATGCAATAAATAAGTAGTTGGTCTTCCAAAACTCTATCATGCCATTTCCAGTATCATATCTATCACCATGGCCATATTTTCCAACTACTGATTCCTTTTCTTTGTTTAAAACCTTCCCATTCCTATCGCCCATGCATTTTGATCAATTTCACACTGAAGGAGTTGATAGAATTCTTCAATTTCACATTTGTTTTAGTAGTTGTTATAAAAATGTGAGTAACAGTGGTATTAAATTGCTCTTACTTGTAAGCATATGAATATTGTCCCATCACAGACAGCATTGTACTTAAATATGTATCTTGAAATGCTCTTTTTGACTATGCATACGATGCCAGTTCTCTTCAGTTCATCGTTCCCAGAACAGCAAATCATTTGATTGTCAGAATCAAAATGACCAATACTTGTCCATTTCATCTCATTAATACCTAGAATATCAATCTTTATGCATTCCACATCCTTTTTGATGACTTCTAAGTTTCCTATATTCATACTTCATACATTCACTGTTCTGATTATGAATAGATGTTTGCAGCTTCTTCTTTTCATTTTGAATAGTATCACCACAACAAATGAAGGTCCTGAAAGCTTTGCTCCATCTATGTCATCAAAGTCAACTGTATTTTGAGGAGACAACTCTTCCTCTGTCATATTTTGAATGCCTTCAACCTGAGGGACTCAACTTCCAGAACTAAATTCTACCATTATTCATGAGATTTTTAGTGGCTAACCATTCAGAATTGGGCTGTCTCTCTTTCTTCCAAGTCTGTCTTAGCTTTCTTTCTGGTTTTTGAAATACCAGTGACATAGCTGCCAGTATCATAGTCACACAAAAGCCACTCAGTACAACCAACTGACTGACAAGTGATGGTGTTAGTTGAATGGTATGGTAAAATTTGTATAAAATACTTGTTGTTGTTAAGTGTCTTTGAGTTACTTTTGACCTATGTTGTTGTTGTTGTCAGGTGCCATCGAGTTGGAACCGACTCATAGCGACCCCATGCACAGCAGAAC
>NW_006408609.1:292362-305812 GCF_000296735.1 Chrysochloris asiatica
TGCACTTTGGACTTCCTCTCTGAGTATCATTGGCTCTTGTTCATATGGTATCTCTTGAAATGGTTGAACATTAACCATTTCCTTTTGGTACAACTTTTGACCTATAGAAACCCTATTACACACCAGAAGGAAACACTGCCTGGTTCTGGACCATCTTCACAATTCTTGTGTTTGAATCTATTGTTGCTGCCACTCTCCCAATCCATTCCATTAGGTGCCCTTCACCAAAGATTTGTCCCTTCTGACAACATGACTAAAGTACAAGGGAGGAAGTCTTACCATTCTCACATCTACTAAGCATTCTGGATATACGTCTTCCAAAACAGATATGCTTGTAATTCTGGTTGTCAATGCCACTTTCACCATTCCTTGCCAACACTATAATTCAAATACATCAATTCTTCTACAATAATTTTTATTCATTGTACAGCTTCTGTGTGCATATTTGTTGGTTGTGTGCTGTGGAGTCGATTCTTACTCATAGTGACCCTGGATAGCATTTCCAAGGCTGTTAATCTTTATGGGAGCAGAAAGCCTCATCTTTTGCCTGCAAAATAGCTGGTAGTTTTGAATTTCTGACTCTGAGGTTAGTAACCTAACTCAAGACCACTATGCTACCAGAGCTCCTTGTGTGCATATGAGGAAATTGAAAATACCATAAATGTGCCTTTTTAAATTTGTTATCCCTGGCAGAGTAAATCATATGAATGACTAATTTAACATGGTAATACCTGTTTATTTCAGTTCACTAACTCCTAGGATATTGATCTTTATGTGTTCCATTTCATTTTTGATGACTTCCAATTTTCCTGGATTCAGAGATTGTGCATTCCATATTCTCATTATGAATGGATGTTTACTGTGTTTCTTCTTATTTTGAGTTGTGCCCTACCTGCAAATGAAAGTTCTGAAAGCTTTGTTCCATACACATCATTAATGTCAACTATACTTTGAGGGGCAATTCTTCCTCAGTTATATTTTTAGTGCCTTCTAACCTGAGAGATTTATCTTCCTACACTATATCCATTCTACTGCTATTCATTAGGTTTGAAGTGACTAACCCTTCTTAACTAGTTCACCTCTACTTCTTCCTAGTTTGTCTTATTCTGGAAGCTCAGCTGAAACCTTTCCACCAGGAGCAACCCTGCTGATATTTAAAATATAGGTAACATAGTTGCTAGTAACACACAGGCCATTACAATACAACAAACTCAGAGTTGATTGGTGAAAAAAGTACTTATCTAAGTAAACTATGTTCTTCATATATTCTCCATATCTCCTCGTAAGCAACTAGAAAAGGGAAAAAGGCTTAGCTCAAACTAAATTGAAAATACTAGTCAAAATATGGAGTTAATATTGCTTTCTATAATATATGCTGAGTGTTCATTGGTTGATATATTCCTTATACTTTCCCTAGCTTTTGTTTTAAATGCCATTTTCCTCTGATAATTCTTAGATATATTTCCTAGCCTAGAACATACACTCTAAACTTCATAATCATACAGTTAGCCTCCATGAGACCTCTTGTTGCATATCACACTCATAAATTCACTGAAGTTTTATTTATTTATTTCTATCTATATATTCACCACTCTTCTTTCAGTTTGTCATAAAGTGGTACCTCACACATTGCTGTGATGCTTGTGTTATGTCCCCAGTATTATAAATACCATCAAGGTACACATCTGGTTGACAGGTGTCAGTTGATATTCCAGACTAATATAGACTCGGAAGAAAGATATGCATATTACTTCTGAATATTTAGCCACTGAAAACTTTATGAATAGCAGTGGGAAATTATCAGATAGCACCAGAATATTTAATATTGAAACATGATGAGTAGTACCAGAATATTTTCAGATTTATTGCTAGAAGATGAGCCCATTAGTTTGGGAGGCACTCAAAATTTGACTGAGGAAGATCTGCCTCCTCAGATTATAGTTGATTGTGATGATGCAAATGGACTAAACATTTTGGGATAATCATTTGCTGTTGGGGCACAACTCAAAATGAGGAGAAACAGCTGTAGACATCCATTAACAGTCCGACCATGGAATATAGGCAGTATGAAAATAAGAAAATTAGAAGTTGTCAAAAATGCTAAGGAACACATAAAATTTTACATCTTAGGCACTAGTGAACTGAAAAGGGAGCTCTGGTAGCATAGTGGTTACGATTCGGGCTGCGATTAAACAATATAAAAGGCAACTATACATATAGACCACACCAAACAGCATACACAAAATTCAAATTGACTACATCTTTATAAAAAGATAGTGCAAAAGCTTCATATAAGCAGACCAAATCATTCTACAGGAACACTGTAGAATAATAAATTGCTCATAGGTAAGTTTTGACTGAAGCTTAAGAAAATTAAAGCAAGTCCATGAGAGCCAAACTTTAATGGTGAGCATATCACATCTGTTCTTATGATGCTTCTTAAGGAATCATCACAAGAACAGATTTGATGTATTACACATTAATGACCTAAGACAAGAAGAGTTGTGAGATGACATCAAGAACATGATATAGAGAGAAAGTAGGAGGTCATTAAAAAGAAAACAAAGAAGGGAAAGATCAAAATGAATGTCTGAAGAGACACTGAAACTTGCTCTCCAGCATAGAGATGCTAAAGCAAATGTAAGAAATAAAACAGTAAAAGAGCTGAACAGAAAATTTGAGAAGTCTGCTAAAAAAGACAAAGTCAAGCATTACAATAAAATGTGAAATGACCAGGAGTTAGAAAACCAAAAGGTAAGAGAACGCTCAGCATTTCTCAAGCTGAAAGAACTGAAGAAAATGTCCTAGCCTCTCCTTGTTAAATTAAAGGATTATATAGGCAAAATATTAAATGATGCAGAAACCATCAAAAGAAGATGGAATGAATAAATAGTCACTGTACCAAAAAGAAATGGGTGATAGTCAATCATTTTAAGAGTAGAATATGATAAAAAGCCAATGATCCTGAAGGAAGAACTCCAAGTTGCACTGAAGGCATTGGCAAAGAATAAGGCTCTGAGAATTAATGGAATACAAATTGAAATATTTCAACAAAGTGAGGCAGCACTGGAAGCACTCACTCATCTATGTCAAGAATTTTGGAAGACAGTTATCTGGCCAACTGATTGGAAGAGATCTATATTGTGCCCATTCCAAAGAGAGGTGACACAATGGAATGAAAAAATCATGTGTTAGTAGTGTCATTAATATCACATGCAAGTGAAATTTTGGTAAAGATCATTTACAAATTACTGCAACAATACATTTACAGGGAACTGCCAGAGGTTCAAGCCAGATTCAGATGAACACATGGAACAAAGGATATCATTGCTGGCATCAGTTGTATCTTGACTTAAAGTAAAGAATAACAGAAAGATGTTAACCTGTGCTTTATTGAGTATGCAAAGGCTTGCAGCTGTGTGCATCATGACAAACTATGGACAACATTGCAGAAAATGAGTATTTTGGAGCTCTTAATTCTGCTCATGAGGAACTTGTTAATAGACTAAAAGGCAGTGTTTGAACAGAACAGGGGGACTCTAAATGGTTTAAAGCTATGTGCCAGGATTGTATTCTTTCCTCATACTTATTCATTCTGTATGCTGAGCTAATAATCTGAGAAGTTGGTTTATATGAAGAAGAACTTGGCATCAGGATTGGAGAATGACTTATTAACAACCTGGGATATGCAGATGATACATCCTTGCTTTCATAATGTGAAGAAGGCTTAAAATATTTAATGATGAATATCAAAGACCACAGCCTTCAATATGGGTTGTACCTCGATGTAAAGAAAACAAAAATCCTCACCACTGGACCAATAAATAACATCACGATGAATGGACAAATGTTTGAAGTTATCAAAGACTTCATTTTACTTTTATTGACCATCAAGCCTCATGAAAGCAACAGTCAAGAACTCAAAGGACATATTGCATTAGACGAATGTGTTGCATAAAACCTCTTTAAAGTGTTCAAGAGCAAAGATGTCAGTCTGAGAACTAAGATGTGCCTGACCTAAGCCATAGCATTTTCAATAGCTTCATATGCATTTGAAAGTTGGGCAGTGAATAAGAAAGACCTTACAAGAATTGATGCATACGAATTATGGTGTTGGAGAATATTAAAGTTGCCATGGACTGCTATAAAAACAAATAGATCTGTGTTGGAAGAAGTACAACCAGAATGCTCCTTAGAAACCTGGATGGCAGAATCTTTTCTCTCATACTTCAGACATGTTATCAGGAAAGACCAGTTCCTGGAGAAAGATATCATGCTAGGTAATATGGAGCTCAGCAAAAATGAGGAAGACCCCTGCAATGTGTGAGACTGAGGCAATGGCAGCAGCAATGTTTTAACAATGATTGTGAGGATGGCATAGGACCAGGCAGTGTTACATTCTGTTGTGCATAAGGTCAATATGAATGGGTACTAAGTCAACAGCACCTCATAACAACAGCCTATGTATATCCTGGTTTTTGTCCCCCCATTTGTCTACATTTCAACCAACCAGTTTCTTTATCACACTCTATGAGAATGCTGTTATTATTGTTTCTCATGTGTTCAACATACATATTGATTCTGTACAATTATTGTCTTCAATTATTGTGTTCTATTGAAGATTTCTTCCAGTTTTGCCTCCTACTAGTTTGTTTCCTGCAGTCCTGGTGTGGCTTTGTGGGTTAATGTGTGGGACTGCAAAGTAGCTTCTAACTGCAAGGTCGGCAATTCAAGCTCCCAGCCACTCCTTGGACACCCTATACAAGGTTGTTATGGTAAACTTCCAGGACATCTAGAATAAAAATCCAACTACTTTACCATGGTTTACAGATTCTTATAGAACCTAGCCATGCTTTCACTGTCTTCTATAATTCTTTTTCTTGCTCAGTGAACTGTGTATAAATTCTTATCAAAATGTCATTCCAGCATCTGGGCTTTTTTATGTTCTTCACCTCAATCATCAAAGCAAATGCACCCTCCTCGATGTTTTGCAGTGATCCTGAGTATAATGAAACCTGACTTCCTAGTGGAAGTATGAGTACAGAGTTTACAAATGATGATAACAATTAAAAATAAAAGTTGTTGTTTCATGCCATTGGTTCTGATCCATAGGGACCCTGTGTAGGGCTTCTGAGGAGCATCTGGTAAATTTGAACCAATGATCTTGCACTTCAAATCCAACCCTGTGATCAAGTGCTTATCCTGCAGCACCACATCAGGACTGGCATAATAAATGTAAGTACTATAAAATTAAGAAAATATTATAATATTTACAGGATTTTACTTATAAATGTTCATTTGTGTAACATTCCTAAATATTCAAAGTTGCTTTATATTTTAAACTTTAAAAATTCCATTTTTTGTGCCAGTCTATTAAAAATATCTAAACTTATTATGCTTTTCATACTATTTTATTTGCAGTTTTTATTCTATCTGTTTCATCCTTTACAAAAAGAAAATAGTATGTACTTTCATTATATAATCGATGATTATTAGCAGCAGTAATAATAGTATTTTTCTATTATTAGTTTAAGAGACCCAATTTACAAAATCCATTATTTCTGAGAGTTATACCTTTGATGGGCATTGCTAGCTGATCATGTATTATGTAGAATTAAAGCCACTTAGTAAATTAGACTTCTTTTTTGTCTTTTTAAATGTATATTCCTCTAATAACAAATAAGTGAAGAAAAGGATGATTAAATGCTTATCTGAGACATCTGAAGACCTCATCATCTCTGCATAAGTAAATTTAACACATTTAGGTCATGAGAGTTCGGTTATCATCATCCTTAATGTATTCAGAGTATCGACTAAAGGACAAGATTTTCAAAGGCAGCATGCTTTAAGGTACTTCTCATCATGCTTAAATGCAATCCCCTGGAGTGATTATGTGTGAATAATTCAGAAAATGACATCATTCCTGAGGTTTTAAAGTCACACATTGAAACCCAATATGAGTTTCACAGTATTGAGTGTTGAAGCACTAAGTTCATTTTTTTATTTTATTTTATTTTATTTTTTATTTTTATTAAATGTTTTTATTTTGGATTGAGTGAAAGTTTACAGGGCACATCATCAGCTTCACATTCAATCATTCATATAGCTTGTTTCATTACATTGATTATTATCCCCTCCATATATCATCAGTTAACATTGTTTCTCTCTATCCTCTTTAGCTTTTTTTTTTGGGGGGGCGGGGGGAGGAGGGAGGAACTTGCCTTTTTGGAATTTACAGTCTCGGCTTTTAGGGAAGGTTTTTACATTTGTCTGTGGATATCCAGGGCTCATGTATGAGATTACTAACAAGCATTACTGAATAATCAGATGAGGGACAGTTTGCTATGTCTACTAGGTGGCTAAAGTCTGATCCTCAGAGCCTATGGTTTGGACGGTCAACAACGCTTGGGCCCACAGGGTCTTGACCTCCTGACTGGGTCTGCATGGTCTGCATCAGATTCCCCCTTATTTATTGTTTGTTTAAGGGACACTTCCTGTCTTAGGCAGTCAGTGTGAATTCCTCAGTCTTACCCGTCATCGAAACTCATTACAGCATGACAATGGCTCTGTCTTAGGTTGCCGAGGTTCTAAGTTCACTTTTGTATTATTATTCCTGAAACTTTTAAATGCAGCGAAAAGTTCACATTTCTTGTTTATATTTTTGGTGCCAAAGAAAATATAAACTTATCCTAGAAATGTATATAGATTGTGTCCATATATTTATGAAAAGTAGAATTAAATTAGGAATGATAGATAAGTATACATTGTTGTTGCTGTTATTATTAAGTGCCAATAAGTTGGCTCTGACTCATAACAATCCTGTATAGGGTTTCTGAGTAATAGCTAGTGGGTTTGAATTTCTGACCTTGTGCTTTGTAGTCCAGTGCTTAACCTACAATGCCATAGACTAAGCACTAAACTGTGAACCACAAGAGTCAACCAGCATCTCTGAAGGAGAAAGATGAGGCTTTCTGGACCCTCAAAGATTTGAAGTCCTGGTGTGATGTTGAAGGATAAGCATTGGACTGCTAATCATAAGGTCAGAGCTTCAAACCCACTAGCTGCTCCTTGGAAACTATACACAGGGTTGCTGTTTGTCAGAACTGACTCAAAGGCATTTAACAACTATATTTACATGGAAACAACTAGATAGTATACACAGAAATCAAATCGACTGCATATGTGGAAAGAGAAGACAGAGAATTTCACAAACGTTAATCCCAGTAAGGTCAGATATTGAATGTGAAACAAATCGATTGTTGTACGCAAGTTCAACTTGCAAACAAAGAAAATTAAATCAAGTGCACAGGAGTGAACTATGATTTAGAGTATGTCTGGCCTGAATTTAGAATAAAAGTGCATTGAAAACTAATGCCTAAAGAACAGATAACTTGTCTGATAACAGGAAAGACATCATACCCGAAGAAAGAAGGAAAAAAAAAAAATCATTTGAAAGATAGGAAAGAAAAAAATAGTCTAAAATGCATATCAAAAGAAACTATGAAAGTCGGTCTTTAATGTAATGTAGCTAAAGAAAATGAAAGAAATCATGAAGCAAAAAATTTGAACAGAATATGACCACCACCACCCTGAACAGCTTCTGCTCTCCTGAGGTTGTAGCTATGCTTGGTGCAAATCCCTCAAGTCAGGAGACACCTGAAGTGGACCTCATTAGACCAACAGTACACAAATTTTCTGCTCCTGGCAACCCACTGGTCATCAAGAACTTCTTCCATAACCAACTGACCTATGACAAGCTGCTATCTAGGCCTGAGTTCCTTCTAGGAGAAAGAACCCTGACCTGAACACCTTCTGAGCCAGCACAAACTACTTCTGAATCAGGTGCCCTGAGCGCAGAGAACATCTTGGCATGTAGGATCTCCATCTGGTACCAGATATCCCCACCCCATTTCTTCCCTCCACCTGACTCCATGAACTCCTTGGCTGGCAAAGAGTGCTGACCCATACTGGGTGCCCTGTTCCCCACAGTTTTCTCACCCTTCCTTCTGCTCCTGCCATGCTCATAGCCTATATTTGTTTCTTTTCTTTTCTTTTCTTCCCCTTCTCTTTTTTTCTTATCCTTTCATACTCTGGTTTTCTTTTTTCTATTTTTTCTTAGATTTTTTTCTTTAATATTCAATTTCTTTTTCTCTATCCCTCCTTAGTTTTGCTTATTGTATTTTTCTTTGTTTTTCATTATTTCCTTGCTTTATTTCCCTTTCTCTTTTTCCTTTTTAGTTATCAAATTCATTATTTTGCTCTTGTTTACCTGTTTTCCACCAATTTTTTAATTGTTTTCTTTTTTAATTTTTTTTTTTTTTTTTCTGGCTGTCTTTTGATTTGTTTTATTTTCCTTGTTCCACTCAACATACAACAACAACTATGCCCACATGGACTATTCACATCTATACCTCCTGCAGTCACATCTATTATTCAAGGGCCACTGTCTACTCCTTATCATCTTCTTACCATCAATAGCTAGCAGCTAACACCAGTCAAACCTACCCTCAACTGTGCTACACAAACAGTGAACAGAGAACTATAAGACAGTTGGTGAAAACCTAAGAACACAAAAACACTCAATTAAATACAAATACAACACCATAATGTCTTGGAGGAAAAAAAGCAATTTTAGTTCACAACAAAAAACCAAGACAGAGTTGTTCAAACAAGAAACCAGAAGATTTTTTGAGGAAGAAATAGCATCGGAATGATCAATTAAGGAATTCCAAAGAATGACCTTTAGGTACTTTAAATGAATTGAGAGAAAGATCAAGAAAGCTCGAGACAAACTCAATTAAAATAGGCAAAATTTAACAATCAGAAAAATGTTACAAGACAAACTGATACAATACATGAAACACTAGAAGTCATATGAAAATGGCAAACAGAAGTCTAGATTAATGATAAATTTTCAGAAATGGTTAAAACACTGAAAGACAAAGGAGTAGAATTGAACCAATGGAAGGCTAAATTAGTGAGCTTAAAGACAAATCTCTCAATAATAATCTTCTAGAGCAACAATAAAAATAAAAGAACCAAAAAATGTGTTTAAAAGTTTAAAAACTATGAGGGACACCATCATGAGGAATAACTTGTGATCAAATTCCATAACAAGAAGAAACCACAACATAAGAAACACAGAAAATTGTTTAAAAGAGTTTTTCAAAGAAAATTTCCTTAGCATTATGAACAGTGAGAAGATATGTATTCAACAAATTGAACAAATACCAAAGAGGATACACCTTATAAAAAAAGTCACTAAGACATATCATTATCAATTTTTCTAAAACCCAAGACATGGAGAGAATCCTAAGAGCAGCTTTGGAAAAAATGAAAAGTTATCTACAAAGGAGAACCAGTACAATTAAGTTCTCATTTCTCAACACATACCAAGCAAACAATAAGGAAATGATAAGACATTTATGAAATTCTTAAAGAAAAAAAAAATAGAATCAAGAATCATATATTTAACAACCTAGTCCCTCAAGTATAATGACAAAATTAGGAAATTTCTATATAAACAGAAATTAAAGGAATATGTAAATATCAGAGGCTACCTTACAAGAAGTACTAAAGGGAGTTCTTTGGATATAGAACCTACAATAGTAAACAACCTGAGGTTAACATGACAACACCTACAAGTCATCTCAGATATAGAGTATTCAAAGTAAAACAAAACTACAAGACCAAAAGAAGAGAAAGAGATATCAATTCGTAACAAAGATAATTACAAAGTAAAAAGATAGAATGATATAAATTACAGAACTTTCAAATGAAGAGATAATCAAGTCAATTTCACGATAGAACAGAGTGTTTTAAATGTGGGAAGAAATTAGTACATTAGGTAGCTGAAGGTGAAGACAACATGCAAATTAATAGGCATGGGGGCTGAACTGATATAGGAGGAGGAGTAGATGTATATATCCACAAATTTATCTAAGTTTGTCAGAATATTTATACATGGATATTTACTTTTGCTGTAAAGTATCCATGAAAGTGAGGAGTACAAAGGTAGCAAAATTACTAATTCTTATTCATAACCAAACACTTTGAGGAAATAAATTGCTGGGTTGGAGACTCAGAACCACAGTCTCAAGGGACACCAAGGGCAATTGACATACATAGTCTATAAACAATGTTCTACATCCTACATTGGTGAGTAGCAACTGTTGACCTAAAAGCCCATGAGTGGTCATCTAAGGTGCAAATATTGGTCCAATCCTGTATGGAGGAAAGAAGAGTGATGAAATTAGAAGATACATGGAAGCAATTAGTTCAATGCACTAATGGCCCACATGAACTTCAGTCTCCACTACCCTTTGACCAGAAGAACTAGATGGTGCCTAGGACTAATGCCAACTGCTCTGAAAGGTGTCACTTTAAATGGTCCTAGATAGAGCAAAATAAAATGTGGGAAAAAACCTCAAAATCATTAAAGATCACCTGGTTTACTGGTGATATAGAGTCTGGTGGAAGTCCCCAAGACTGTAGCTCTTAGTCATTGTTCAGATCTGGAACTGAACTCACCTCTGTGGATCAAATTTCAGCCACATGATACTCAGGACTGAAAGAGAATCAATAACATTAGTGAGGTATGTACACCTTAGAATAATCAATCAGTTGAGACCAAAAGGGTAGCATTTACCAAAAGACAAAATTCAAAAGGGTTAGAAAAGAAGGAGAAATGGAAATAGAAAACATGGAGGAAGTGTGATAAGCGATGTTACATTGAGGGACTTGTAATCAATTAGATGAATCAAAAAGTGTTTGAATTATTGAGTGTAATTGTTGAGTTTGCTCAACAAACCTTCCTCCAATTCATAAAAAGTTTTTTTAAGATTTGAACAAACGATTTCAAATGGCAGCTCAAAAGGACAAAGAATTATTATAATGAAATGTACAAAGACTGGAGTTAGAAAACCAAGAAGGAAGAACATGATCTGCATGTCTCAAGCTGACAAAACTTAAGGAAAAATCAAGCTTGTAGATGTAATATTGAAGAATTGTTTAGGAAAAGTATTTCATGATGCAGGAAGCATCAAAAGAAGATAGAAGCACAGTCATTGCATCGAAAAGTATTGGTAATATTTGATCAGAAACTGATGGTATTGAAAGATAAAGTCCAAGCTACACTGACGACATTGGTGAAAAAATGTCTCCAGAAAATGATGTAATACCAACTGAGACGTTTCAATAAATGGATGCAAGAAACTTTGAAGATAACTATCTGGCCAACCAACTTGAAAAGAGCCATATTTGTGCCCATGCCAAATAAAGATGATCAAACAGAATGCAAAGATTAGTGAATAATGTCATTAATATTACATGCAAAAATATTGACTGAAAATGATTGAAAAGGACTGTAGTACATCCACATGGAACTGTCAGAAATTGAAGCTGCAATAAAAAGAGGACATTGAAGGAGGATATCAGTGCTGATACCACATAAATGTTGGCTGAAAGCAGATAATATCAGAAAGATGTGTATCTTTGTTTTACTAGCTATGCAAAGGTATTCAGCAGTGTGTATAATAACAAATTATGAATAGGAACTCCAGAACACTCCATTGGGCACATGTGGAACCTTTCTGTATATTTAACAAGTGGCAGTAGTTTAAACAGAACAGGAAGATTTTCAATGATTTAAAATAAGGAAATGTGTACTACAGTCTTTCACCACACATATTCAATCTCTATCGTAGCGTAGTGGTTACGACTCGGGCTGTGAACCGCAAGGTCAGCAGTTCGAAACTACCAGCTGCTCCGCGGGAGAAAGAGGAGGCTTTCTACTCCCGTAAAGATTTACACCCTCGGAAACCCTGTACAGGGTCGCTATGAGTCGGTTCCGACTCCACGGCACATAACAACAACAACAACATCCTGAACAAACAGCCTGAGAAGCTGAACAATTAAGAAGAATATGGCATTAGGTTGGAGATGGCAGATTCTTCTTTATTTTGCATATCAGCAACCTGCAATATGCAGAAGGCACAACGTTGATTGCTGAAAAATGAAGAGGATTTGAAGTACTTATTGCAGAAGATCAAATAATGCAGTTTTCTGTATGTATTGCACCTTAACATAAAGAAAACAAACAATTAAAGTTGACAAAGAATATACTTGGATCCATAATGAATGCCCATGAATGCAGCAGTCACAGAGTCAAATGATATATTACATTGTGCAAACGTGCTGCAAAAGTCTTCTTTATTCATTTTGTTTTATTATAATTATTATTTTTTAAATTTTGAATTGAATGAAAGTAAACAGAGCAGATAATCAGTTTTACATTCAGGAAGTAATATATTTTGCTTCATTACAATGATTGCTATCCTTTCATATACCATCACTTAATAGTATTTACCTTTATTCACTATGACTATTTCAATCTTCCCCATGACTCCTGCTACCTTCATCTTTTCTCTGCTAACCTCCCTCATGTTGTGTATTACCAGCTATGAACCCATGTTAACATGTATCTACCCACAAGTTCGTGAGTAATTTTCACTATTTCCACCATCATTCTGTTATCATCATCGATGTTTCTTTTATTAAGAAAACCTGTCCTTGATGGTAGATATGGCAGTGAAAGTACCCATCAGCAATATCACAAATACCAGGTGAAGAGGGTTCAGGGCAGAGCTCCAAAACTATGAACCACATATCTAGGAATATTTTTAAAAGTTTGAAGGCTTATAGCTAGTGGAACTTGTAGCGGGAGTAAGAAATCGTGTATTTTTTAATCTGCCAGGCTTGGTGGGCTGGAGCTGACAAGTTGGGCGATTGGGTGATATCAAATGGCAAGACCAAGCAGGAAGACAGACCCACCACGGAATAATGCCACAGGAACCTCAGAGCAAAAGTAGACAATACACTTTGTCAGGTTTGCTTTGTTCTTATTTTATTTTATTTTTTCTTTTTGATATTTGTTTATTGGCACCCCCACCATTTGCACAACTCCATCCTGGTGACTAGAGGGGGAGCCTGAGCGAGTGGACACCCCCCACACCCACCACTGGTGGATTCTTCTGCCATGCATGTGCACAGATACTTTCACCCGAGAGCCGGCCCTGAACTGATTTTTAATAGTGAAAAGGCCAGAACAAGGGTTGTGGCAAGGAAAAGAGAGTCTAAAAACAAAACAAACCAAAAAATGAATTAAATCCTGAGGTACACCATAACAACCAACAATGGCATTGTGAAATTTATCAGGTGGCTTTGAATGCAAGAAGTGGAAAGAGGACATTAATGTTATACTCATATTAGGCTACAGACTTTTTTTTTTTTCTCTCCATCCCCTCCCTTTTCTATGATTATAGACTACAGTATCCAACTAATTTTTGTTGTTATTGTTTTATTTGTTTTTACTGTGTTTTTTTTTTTTTTTTTTCTGTTGCTGTTTTGCTGTTTTATGCTTCCTCTTTCATCTCTGGGGGACTCTTTCTCT
>NW_006408609.1:305912-311893 GCF_000296735.1 Chrysochloris asiatica
TTTTTTGCTGTTGCTGTTTTGCTGTTTTATGCTTCCTCTTTCATCTTTGGGGGACTCTTTCTCTATATATTACTCAAGAAAAGACAGCAACTGCTACCATATAGTCAAGCTACAATCACACTCTATAAAACAGCAAAATTCAGGCAAGAAACAATAACAACTGCCATACACCAGGGAGGCAGACAACACCTGTGAAAGTTACTCTGAGTCAAGCAATAAGAACAGTGAAAATGGAAGCCCACATCTTGATCACATCTACCTGAAAGCAATCAGAAAAGGTAAAAAATACCAAAACACATACTCAATTAAGTATTAAGGACATAGATAAACACTAAACATGTCTAAGAAGCAAAAGCAGATGACCATAACAGCACACATCCAGAAAAAAGATAAAACACCTAAGACAAATGACCTAGAGGTAGACCTGGACTACATTCTGGAAGGAGGGCAAGCCTTGGAAATGCCTGAGAAGCATTTCAGAAAAATGTTTATAAAATATTTCAAAACACTTTACAACGGAGTTGAGAAAAATAAGGAAGAAGTCAGGAAAGCACTACAGCAACAATCAAATAAGAAAGATACAGCATTGGAAACCATTCAAAACCTACAGAAAGAGGTTCAAATGATCAATAATAGAATATCAGAAATAGACAAAGGAGTAGATTAGAAGAGATGGAAGACATAACTAGTGAGCTGGAAGACAAGTCTCTAAGAAAGAAAATTATAGACCAATATCCCTCATGAACATAAATGCAAAAATTCTCAACAAAATCCTAGCCAACAGAATCCAGCAGCACATCAAAAAGTTTATACATCATGATCAAGTGGGATTCAAATCAGGGATGCACAGATGGTTCAACATTAGAAAAACAATCAGCATGATCCACCACATAAATAAGAAAAAGCAAAAGAACCACATGATCATATCAGTTGATGCAGAAACAGCATTTGACAATATCCAACATCCATTCCTGATAAAAACACTCACAAAGTAGGAATTGAAGGGAAATCCCGCTACATAATTGAGATTAAATACACAAAACCAACAGCCTACATTATTCTCAATGGGGAGAAACTGAAATTCTTCCCTCTGCGAATAAGAAAAAGACAAGGATGCCATTTGTCACCACTCCTATTCAATATAGTGCTGGAAGTCTTAGCAGGAGATGAATGGCAAGACAGGGAAATTAAAGGCATCCAAATTGGCAAAGAAGAAGTAAAATTCTATTTGCAGACGATATGATCCTATATATAAAAAATCCCAAAGACTCAGGAAAAAAGCTACTATACCTCAATGGAAGATTCAGCAAAGTGGCAAGCTATAAGATAAATATACAAAAATCAGTTGGATTTCTCTATACCCAAAATGACAGCACTGAAAAGGACATTAGGAAAACAATACCATTTACAATAGCTGCATAAAGGATGAAATATTTAGGAATAAATGCAACCAGAGAAACAAAAGACCTATGCAAAAAAACCTAGAAAACACTAATACAATAATTCAAAAGAGACCTATGAAAATGGAAAAATGTACCATGTTCCTGGATAGGAAGACTAAGCATTGTGAAAATGTCAATACTGCCCAAAGCAATTTGCACATATAGTGCAATCCCAATCCAGATTCCAATGACATTCTTCAAAGAGATGGAAAAAACAGTTACAAACTTTATATGGAAAGGAAAGAGATCCAGGATATTCAAAGCACTGCTTAAGAAGAAAAATAAGTTGGAAACCTCTCACTCCCCAACTTAAAAAATTACATGGCTAGAATGGTCAAAACAACTTGGCACTGCTACAATGAAAGATACATTGATCAATGGAACAGAATTGAGAATCTAGAAATTAACCCATCCACATACAGCCAGCTGATTTTTGATAAAGTACCTAAATATATCACATGGGGAGGGGATAGTTTCATCAACAGATGGTGTTGGCAGAACTGGAAACCGATATGCAAAAGATGGAAACATGACCTTACTTCATGCTTAACTGATATGCAAAAGATTGAAACAAAACCTTTACCTCATGCCTTACAAAAACCAACTCACCATGGATTAAAGACTTTAATGTGAATCCCAAAATTATGAAGGCCATCAATGAAAAAATAGGGACAAATGTGAGGGCACTAATTTACAGAATACACATACTACCAAACATTCGTTGAAAAGCACACAAATAAAAGTAGACAAAATAGATGAATGGGACATACTAAAAATTAAATATTTATGTACATCAAAATACTTCACCAAAAGAGTAAAAAGGGATCCCACATCAAATAAGGGACTCATCTCTAAAATATATAGGAAACTACAACACCTTTATAAGAACAAGACAAATAACTCATATGAAGAAATGTTCACCATCACTAGTCATTAGAGAGATGCAAATCAAAACAACAATGAGATATCATCTCACACTAGCAATAACAGCAAAGATCAAAAAAGTAGAGAACAATAAATTCTTGCAAGGATGTGGAGTGACTGGGACGCTCCTACATTGCTGGTGAGATTGCAAAATGGTCCAGCCTCTCTAGAAAGCAACATGCTGTTTCCTCAGAACATTGAAAATAGCAATTCCTTATGATCCAGAAATTCCTCTACTTGGTATTTACCCACAAGAAATACAAACCATAACACAAGTAGATATATGCACACCAATGTTCATAGCAGCACTATTTACAATAGCAAAAAGATGGAGACAGCAAAAGTGCCCATCAACTGAAGAATGGATAAACAAACTGTGGTACATACACACAATGGAATATTATGCTACCTTGAAGAACAACAAGGAAGCTGCAAGCCACCACATAACATGGATGAACCTTGAGGACATTATGCTGAGTGAAATTAGTCAGTCACAAAAGGAGAAATACTGCATAGGACCACTACTGTAAAAGACTAAGAAAAAGAACCCATACTAAAGGGGGGGGGAGGGGGATTCTTTGCTACTTACCTAGATGTGAGGGGGGTGGGGTGAGGGGGATTCTTTGCTACTTACCTAGATGTGAGGGGGGTGGGGTGAGGGGAGGGAGGGGAAGGTGGAGCACAGGGTACAGAATAGACACAGGATAGTTTGGGTGCTAGAGAGGGGGGCGATACACAAGAAGAAGGAGGGGAATGGAAGAACAAGGCTGATGGGAAAATAGGCAGGTTTGCATGGGCTAAGCGTGACGAGGTAAATATTGATGTATGCACAACCTTGGAACAACAGGGCTCTATGATGCAGGGATTGAGACATGGTTGGAATGGGCAAACGGCGGCGGGGGGTGGGGGGATGTTAAGATGCTTGGCTGTCTTTTGAATCTTGATTTTCCTGGCATACCATCATAAAATAGACACATGAGGGGGAGAGAAAGGAATAGCCAGAAATATCATCATAAAAAGCTTATAAGTCTGTCTTCTGCCTATAACTGATTGGAATACCTAAAATGGAGCTACTATGTGCCCAGTGAAGGAGGCTTCCTGTGGAGCTTCTGCATTACATAAGAACATAGGTAGAATCCTGAACCTCACCAAGATTCTTCTGAGGTGGGAAATTTCCACTTGAAAGGACAAACAGACCAGCCTGGAGTGACTAGAACAGAAGATACTTCTTGAAAGAAAGACGGACAGAATAAATACAAAACAATAATAACAGTCTGACTGATTACTACAAGAACAAGCAAGTTGCGCACCCAGGAGACATCAAGGCAAGTGATTGGGTCCCCTCAGGGCAAACCCCCTTCCAAGACTAAGACTCAAAGGGAATGCACAAGCAGACATGCACTCTGATCGGTGACCACATTCATCACGGATAAGGGGAAGTGAGGGAAAAACAGCAATGAAGCTGCAAGCTAAGTCCTGCAACATTCAATAGACTCCTGCGAACCCATGTGGAGACCTGGTTGGCCAGCAGTGTTGCAAGACCTGGGGACTCTTGGGCCCAGAGTCAGTGACATAGCCACAGAGGACTAAAGAGGAGAGTGAAGCGTCCAGCTGATAAGAAGAGAGGGCATATGCTTAAGAACAACCACACTTGCAGATAATACCCACTCGACCTGGCTTCAATGGCTGGATGATCAGAGATCAACTAGAGGGGAAAAAAAAGAGTAATCTGATACAATTTGGTGAACTTGACCTACTCCTATAGAAGCAGTAGCTCAAAAGATGGAACAAATCTTTACAGCGAGGATCATTCCCACCACCTCCATACACAGAGTAGACAGGGATAGGCAACTTGGGCATTGGCTACCCAAAATGGGGGCACTACAAAGGCAAGAAGTGACTGGCTTACACATTTTCAAGAGGGAATCTAGATCCAGAGGATGCGGAGAAAGGTAGATTCTCCACTGAGTAGGATCCAATCTGTCTGGGAGAGACTAATGAAAGGAGATAGGGCTAGATCCCTTGTGGTACAATGGTGAATAATTGTTATCAGGACTGACTGTGTGGGTTTGAAATGTAAAGGTGGATGTTTTGTAGCAAAAGGAGGGGAGTGATTGACTATGCAGTCCAGGAGCCAATGTCCCTGGAACCATTAAGGGAGAAGAGAGGAGTGCGAGACCCTACCAAGAGAAGCAGTGACACCAAACATGGAGGCAGAGATGATGACGTGGAGAGATGGAGGGACTGGGTACTCTAGACCCAGAGAGGGAGAGGGGCTGTGTGCTGATAACCGGTGGGCATGCTTGCAGGGTATACCCTTTGGTTGGTTGATGATGCATGGTGGGGATTGTAACCATGGCAATGAAACGATATATGCTAGAATGATTGCAAAGCTAATGTTCTCCCATGTAAACTATCACTTAATTCACAAAAAAACATTAAAAAAAAAGAACTTGTCTGGAAGGCTTACTGGTCCCATTGGGGTTGGAGGAATCCCTTAAATTATTGCCCTGTGAACCTTGAACCTAAACTGTCTATTGAAGTCGCTTTTGAAAAATAAATTTTAGCTGAAAAAAATGTCAAAAAAAGAGAAAGAAAACCTCTTCTTAACTTTTTCAATATTACTCTCAACTGTATTTGTCCTTTTGTGATTAACTAATTTCACTCGGCATAATGTCCTCCAGGTTAATATATGTTATGAGATGTTTTGCAGCTTCATTGTTTTTCTTCAGTGTTGTGTAATATTCAATTGTATGTATGTATATACTAAAGTTGGTTTAATAATTCTTCTGTTGAAGGAAATTTAGGCTTTCTCAATCTTTTTGATGTGTCTCCTGTGGACTGCATATTGAAGGATCATGTTTTTTTATCCATTCTTCTCCCTCTATGTCTTGACTGGTGCATTTAATCTATTTACATTCTTTGTAATTATTGATAGTTATGAATTGATTACTGTCATTTTGCTGTATGTACTTTTTGTTGTGCTGCTGGTGTCTTAGTTGTAAATAATTTTAAGAGCTGAGTTCAATTTGTACATTTTCTTATCATTTTCATTTCTGATTTTCCTCTTTTTTTTTTGCCTGTCTAGAGACTTTTATTCAGGATGAGGAAGAGGAAGGTGACCTCTGCCAGAGAGAGAAGGCAGGAGGCAGAAGAGAAGAAGAGAAGAGGGCAGAAAGAAGAAGAGCTGATTTTCCTCTTTTTAAATTTAGATATGCAAGTACATGAGTGAGGAGGTACCAGAGATGAACAGAAAATTTCAAAGGTCAGCTCGAAAAGACAAAGGCAAATATTACAACAAAATGTGCAAAGATTTGGAGTCAGAAAACCAAAAGGGAAGAACACACTCAGCATTGTTCAAGCTGAAGGAACTGAAGCAAAAATTCAAGCTTCGACTTTCGTTATTGAAGTATTCCTTGAGCAAATTATTAAATGATGAAGAAAGCATCAAAAGAAGATGGAAGGAATGTACAGAGTCATATACCGAAAGGAAATGATTGATGTTCAAACATTTCAAGAGGTAGCATATGATCAAGAGCCAATGATACTGAAGGAGGAAGTCCAAGGTGCATTGAAGGAATTTGCAAAGAAAAAGGCACCAGAAATTAATGGAAT
>NW_006408609.1:313010-340385 GCF_000296735.1 Chrysochloris asiatica
GCCAAAAGAACAAACAGATATGTGTTGGAAGAAGTGCAGCCAGAGTGCTCCTTGGAGGCCAAGATGGCCAAACTTCATCTCTCACACTTCGGACACATTTTCAGGAGGGACCAGTTGCTGGAGAAGGATATCATGTTTGATAAGGTCAGAGAAAAAGAGAAAGACCCCAGGATGGATTGGCAAAGTGGCAGCATCTCTGTGCTCAAGCATGTCAACAATTGTGAGGTTGGCCCAGTACCGGGCAGTGTCCAGTGTTGAGCCTAGGTTTGCTATGAGTCAGTACCAACTTGATGGCACCTAAGAACAACAACAACAACAAGCAAAGCTTGCTTGTTTTCTGCTGCATCTGGTTTTTGCATCTGCCTCAAACTCCAATCTCAGTTTCTTTGGACTTGAGCCATGGTCTGCTCTATTACCTTCCTTTCTGTTTGCTTGCCTGTCAATCTTGGTTCATCTGACCCTGACTTGGAAGTCTCCCAAATCTATAATTGTGAGCCATTTTCATGATATAAATTTTTCTTTATATATGTAAATATAAAGGTTTCACTGGTTTTGCTTATCTAGTGATCTCAGTATAAGACAGCACAAAACATAAAAGCAAGCCCACTGCCACCTTATGTCATGAGTTGATTCTGTTTCATAGCAACCCTATGGGACAGAGTAGAAAATCTCCAGAACTTTTCTGAGGGTGCAAATTTTCACGGAAGCAGACTCCCTCAATTTGTCTCCCATGGTTGGTGTATTCCAATTGTGAACACTTTTAGTAGTGCAATGCTTCAGCCACTGTGCCACCATGAATTTTATGGTGCCCCTAGATAGCATTAACTGTTTTAATTATTTTGTAGATGCTGTCAAGAAATCAAAGGATATATTGTATTAGGAAAACCTCCTGAACAAGACTTCTTTAAAATGTTCAAATACAAAGATGGCAGTTTGAGGACTAAGGTGTACCTGATCCAGATAGAGTTCATGGTAAAATCTTTCCTAAAATTTTTAATGAATATTAATTTTGTGTTTCAAACTGAAATTAAATGATTTTGAATATTCTAATTAGGGATAACTTTAAACTCTACAAACATCCCCATCAATGTTTGTAGTTGTTGTTTTTAAACAGTACTGTCAGTCAGTTCCAAAGCATAGTGACCCTGTGTAGGGTTTCCAAGGAGTGACTAATGGGACTGAACCACTGCCAAACTTACAGTTAGCAGTACAGTGTTTATCCTACAGCACCACACCAGGACTCCTACCAATGAATATATTATGGAAAATAAAATTATTATTTAACACTAAATTTAACATATTGACAAAGAGACTAATATTTACTCATTTCAGGAAAGTGTTTTGTAAAACTAATAGTATTTATTAATAATACAGACAGCAGGAAAATTTTTTAACAATTTATGAGTACGTCTTCAGGGCTTTTGGAGTCCTGGTATGGCACTGTAGGATAAGCACTCAACGTTAACGTCTGTTTGAACCACAAGTTTGGCAGTTCAAACTCACTAGCCACTCCTCAGAAACTCTATACCAGGTTGCTATGAGTTGGAACAGACTTGATGTCAAGTAACAACAACATAAGGACTTTTACTTTATGTAATAATGACATGTTTCAGTAGTTCTTACATTTAAATCAATTTCAATGATATCATGATAGAAATGATCGTTTTGCCACTTCAGTTCTTTTAAGATGAATTTTTTTAAATCAGATTTTAAGCTTATTTTTTAAAGACCACGTTCTATTAAATCTTTGAAACAATCTTGTGATCATTCAAATTTTAAATATTTAAGTTATGGTAGAGCTCTTGTTAGAAACACACTTGTCATAGAATTTAAGATAATGATCAACAACAAAAAGTTAATTTTTTTTTAATCTGTAAAAAAACTAGATCTCACATCAAAGTTGGATTAATTATTTCTTACATTTTCATTACATTTGAGGGTTACATATTTTTTAAAACACTGTTTTACTGTTTTTTAGCTTGAGAAATTCATTTGCAAGCATATTATCAATGAAAAAGTAATTGACTTCAACACAATAAAAGTTTTACTAAAAAATAAAAATAAGTGTATGTGGGGAGTACCTGTTCTCCGCGGGGGGTCGTGGGACACGAGAGGATACGTGGAATCATCGAATGAATGAATGCGTGGAATCATCGAATGAATGAATGCAGTCAAAAGACTTTTAGCTTGCCGTGCTGTCTGGCTGTTCTCTCCAGCTTCTGCCTTCTGCTTTCTGCCTCTGCCCCTACTGCCTCTACTTTTGCTCTCCGCTTTCCTCTGCTGCTTCTGCCCTCTTTCTCCTCCTCCTACTTTCTGCTTCTTCTGCCAGCCCAGCTCAGCAAGTCTTTATTTTTTATACTTAAAATTACACAGTACATGCATTGACACTTTTATCTTTTCTTGAATTATTACACAGTTAGTCACAACATTCTTGCACCTGGTCATTAGACAACCTTGACAAAAATACTTCTGTGATGTTCAGACTGACCTTCATCTCCTTAGTATGTGATAAACTGTTTCTTCTTGTTTCTTCTAAAAGAATATAAACTTTCTATCCTACATAATGTACTATTATTTTCATAATAAAGGTATTCATTAAATTACTTGGAAGCTATGTGGCATAAAGCCCAACCTAGCTACTTGCTGCAAGAAGATTATTAAGTCAAAACTATCCTTCACTTAAGTTCATTATTTTCTGCTTGTTTACGCAGGTGCTTGTATGTAGGGGCTTGTGAATTCTAGCTAGTGACTGAATGTGGTGATGCCTATGGGGATAGATCAGTTTGACTCTAATATGCTATCTGCTTTTGTGGTCTCACAAATGCAGTTACTTAGGTTTTCTATGAAAAGTAGTAATTTACACAATTTCTCTTTGTATTCAATCCACCAAGGCTGAAAGCAATTGTTGATAAGCTAGTTTTCCTAAGGTTTGTAGAATTCATAGTGAAAGTCTGTGAATATGACCATATTATATATTTTTATAAGTAAATTTAGGATTACTCTAAAGAGAAGGTAGAAAGCAACTTTTGAAAGTCATCTGTCTTGCAGGACAATTCTTATTTGCTAGAACTGTGTCAAGCAGCAAATTGAAGCTGTTCTCTACTCTCAACGGCTCTCAACAAGTGTATCTTTTAGATCTTTAACCACTATACCAATAGGGCTCCATTAAGAAGTACTCTGTTGTTGTCTAATTTGTCCTGACTCAAAGCAACCCAAGCTCCACACCAGGAATGCTTAAGAAATACTTGTTATTGTTGTTAGATGTCCTTGAGTCATCTAATAACAAGGTTCAGACTGATAGAGACGTTTTGCAAAACATAAGGATACATTGCCTGGTCTTGTGTTCATTTAAGCTTGAGCCCATTGCTGCTGCCACTGAACAAGTTCATCTCATTGGGGTTCTTCCTCTTTTTCACTCACCCTCCACTTGTTGTTGTTAATTGCCATTGAATAGGTTCTGATTCATAGCAACCTTGTATAGGGTTTCTGGAGGTTGACTGGTGAGTTTGAATGGCCAAATTTGAAGTCCAATGCTATCTATAGTGCTACACCAGGAATCCTTTTGTTGTTGTTGTTAAGTACTGTCCAGTCAGTTTCAACTCATAGAGACTGTTTATAGGATTTCCAAGGAACAGCTGGTGACTTTGAACTGCCAACCTTGTGGTTCAAACCTACCTTGCAGTCTAGTACTTATGCTGTAGCACCACACCAGGACTCTTTTTACCAAGCATAATATCCTTCTCCAGACCACTTAAGAAATGTGTTAATTATGTGGGCCTTCTATATGAGAGACATAAGAGACTATTGCTAATTTACCTCTCTATAGATATCTATTATCTTCTAATCTAATTTTGACACAGGAATATATATTTTTACTGACTTTGAAATTAGGATTAGTTAAGTAAAGAAGTCCTGATTTGGTGCAAAAGTCAAGAACTCCTGGTATGATGCTGTAGGATAAGACTTGTGAACTGCTAAGCAGAGGTTAGTTGTTCCAATCCAGAAGCCATTCCTTGAAAACCCTATGAGTCAGAACTTAACAGCACTTATCAACAATAATAAAGTAAAGGAAATGGTACAGAAATTAGTCATAACCTGATAGTGAAATAAACATTTGAAACTAAATAAACATGGAGCAAATATATTTTTCTTCTGTTGCTTCAGAGAAGCATATTGTCACCTTAAAAATATAATGTGTATCTTCTTTGAGAAAGCAGCAAGTGGCAATGATGCCAGTGCTTCTGAATGGTTGAGGTCCTGGGGGTTGAGGAAGGGGCTTTGGAAGCAGCCTGAGGGACCCAGTTAGCAGCTGTGGTCTACACTGCAAAGTTCTCAGGGTCAAAACCAAGGACAAGGAATGGCTCTCTGTCACCAACCTGGACAGTCTAGTCAAGAACATGAGAATTAAGTTCCTGGAGGAAATTTATCTCTTTTCTGCCCATCAAGGAATCTAAGCTCATTGATCTCTTCCTTGGAATGTCTATGGAGGACAAGAATTTGAAAATCATGGCTGTATAAAACTAGACTAAGGACAGCCAGGGAATCATGCTCAAGGCATTTTTCTCCAGTGGGGACTACAATGACCACATTTGCCTGGACGTCAATGCTGTGAGTAGATGGTCACCATCACTGATTGAGCCATCATCTCGGTCAAGCAGTCCATATCATTCCCATAACTCAAGAGTACTGGGGAATAAGCTTGATTGCCAAGTGACTCTTTCCTGATGTCCAGTTCCTGAGACCAGATGCTGGCCAGTATTGATCACTGCTATAAATCGACCAGGGGCTTCACTGCCTCTCTGAGCAACTTCAACAAGGCCAACTTTGTTGCCATCTCCAAGTCCTACAACTATCTCACCCCTGATCTCTGGAAATAAATTGTGTCCACCAAGTCTCTCTACCAGAAATTCACTGATCTTCTCTTGAAAACATATACCAGAGTCTCTGAGTCAAGGATCCAGGGTGTAGCTGTGATCACCACATAATGTTTTTTATGCAAGAAAAATGCAAGTGAATTAATTTAATAACATCTGAAAAAATAAGACAATCTATGTTGTGTAAAAAATTGAGTAATAATCCAATATCTTATCAATCCTGTGGAAATATTCCAATGTCTTATCAATCCCATGGAAAAAATATACTGTAATTCCTAATTAACTGTTAGGGAATTTAAACCTATTTTCAGTTTCATGAAAGTAATTACTGTACTCATCAAGAAAGGAAGAATGTTAGTCTACCTTTATGTATACATTCTTGCAGAAAAATCATAACAAAATATCTTAAATTTTGTTGACATAGTTTATTAACTCAGGAAAAAGTTTATTAAGCTGTGTCACAGCTATAAAATTAGGAAATCCCCAATACTGGGAACCTAGTAAAGAAAGGAAACCAACAGTTTATTGCAATTACCTTAGATTCATCTACCTTAGGGATTTTTAAAACTCTTAGATTATTAATGGATAATCATGCACATTTCACATTAGACAATGAGGTTGACATAGAAGTTTATCTGAACACAAATATTTGTGCTTTATTCAAAGCTCCTTCCATTGGTTTTCAAGAAAGGTTCCCCTTCATCAGTTGATCTAATTAAATCATACAGAGTATGAACTTCAGATGTCTACTTATGGAATATTTAGATGTATTGTTGTTCCGGTTGAATTTAAATAAAAGTATCATGAATATCATGGTACTATGCTTACACTATCAGAAGTAAATTATAATGGGAGAGCTCTCAAAATATTCAGTTGTAAAACCATAAACACAGAAAATGTAAAATTTTTTGATATATTTGCAAAAATGATAGGATAAATGGCCCAGTTTAGAACTCAAGGGAATATAGAGGCTCAATCTGTTTCAAGTAGTCTTGATATGCCAACTAACTCCAGAGATTCTCAAGGGTTATATGTTTTTCCACTTTAAATACCAAATTATCTGCACATACTCATAAACATACATAACAAATATTCATACAGCATTTATCACATTTTCCTGGTTATCTGAGTAAAATTAACACTAAATCATGTGGAATGAAATGGAAGATCTCCAAAAGGAAAATATTTGCAAATATCGCAATATTTGTTGGTAAAGGCAGTTAAAAATTAATTTTTCAGCTAGATTAATTATTAAGTTATGCCATTATTAACTCTTTAGAGAACATGGGTAACATTTTTCATCATTTGTTGAGAATTGGGGGAAAAATATATATATATACATATATAGATGAACTCAAGTAAAGGCTTCTAAATGCATTGCAAGTTTTAGAAATAAAGATTTGTTTCTTTT
Source organism: Chrysochloris asiatica (assembly GCF_000296735.1). Taxonomy (NCBI): domain Eukaryota; kingdom Metazoa; phylum Chordata; class Mammalia; order Afrosoricida; family Chrysochloridae; genus Chrysochloris; species Chrysochloris asiatica. Next base: position 319,296 of record NW_006408609.1, read on the forward strand.
CCAGAAGTTGTATTTTCTACAAAATAGGCTGAAATACTAGATAAAAGAGCTGGTAGTGCAGTGGTTAAGTGCTCTATTGCTAGTCAATAGGTTGGTGGTTCAAACACAGCCAGCCACTCAAAATGCAGAAAGACCCAGAGATCTGCTCCAATAGAGACTACAGCATAGCAAAACCTGCCACATGGGATCACTATGAGTTAAAAATTCACTTGATGGTACCTAGTAACAGAACAATAATAGCAGTCCCAGGCACATCTTATGGTAGAAAAGAAGAAAAGAGAAATAAAGCATAAATGAATGAATGGATGGATGGATCTTTACAAATAGTCATAACTCAACAATTAGAATAATAATCAAATGAGAGAATGTAAACAAATTAAGGTGTAATTTGAAACTTAGCCTCAGCTATTATGAAACCAGATAAAAAATAACCCAAGTTTTAGAAGACAAAATGTTACCCCATATCTAAGAGGTTTTGATACAATGCAGAGGTATCAGCTTTCTAGCAACCAACTCTGGCTGCTAATCAGTCATAGTTTGTTCAATACCATATACAGTAAAATTCAATCTATCTGTATCATTGTATAAGGGAAATAACAAGAATTTACTTTTGTTATTTTTAGGATTGATTTTTGTGTTGTTATTTTTTAGTAATTATTTGAAAATACTAAGTCTAGTGGAAATTCCTAATGTGGGTGCATTATTGATATGTTGATATAAAACACATTCTACAATTACCTTAAAGCCTAAAGAACTGTACTGTATAAATAAATGTCATAAATTGTCTATTTCTACCTAAAGGTTTTCTATCACATTTCCCAGATTCCAGCAAGTTATTATTATTCTCTTTCTTTCATCGTCTCTGTTATCATCTCCTCACATCTTTGGAGATCTGAGTCCTCCAGCAATGTGTACGTTACCTGTTCAGTATTTCTCTGCTGCTTTACTTGCCAAAAGGATCCAGAGCTCAGGGTGTCTCAGACAGGTTTAATATCCTCATGCAAACATTACTGGAATGGTTATGATAAATCCTGCCTGTGGCAATTTTGTTTCCTCTCACATTCACCTTCCCCCCAGTACTGCATTTCTATATTTTACTTTAAATTAAAAAAAAAAAATGCATGTGTTTTGCTTGCCTGCTGAATTTCAATCCCCTATTGTATTCTATACCCTACAGCCTGCTGACTATCTTAATATACTTTATTTCCCTGCTGCCTATTACTCGCTAAATTGAGAGTGGTGCAGGAGAACTTTGTAACCTGGCAGTACAAATGATTTGAAATGAAAATTGTTGAAATTAAAATATTTGAGAAACAACAATTTATAAAATGTGGCCTTTACAAAAAGTAACTATGCATAGAATAATTGAACTCCCGGTGTGGCACTGTGGGATCAGTACTGGACTGCAAACCAAAAGGTTGGCAATTCAAACTCACCAACTGCTTCTCAGAAACCCAATACAGGGTGGCCATATGGGGGAAACAATTTGACGCACTTAACTAACAACAATAACATATACACATATACTTTGTATAAACACACAAACAGATACACAGCTATAAATACCGACTGAAACAATGACTTTCACACTTGAACGAGGTCTTGTACACCAGATTTGTCTAATGCATTGTGTGGTTTGATTTCTTGACTGATGCTTCTTTAGTGTTGTTGGTGGATCTGAGAAAAGTGAAGTCTTTAACAACTTCAATCATTTCTCCATTTAGAAGACTACTGGTCCAATAAATCACATATTAATTGAGAAAGTTATTTGTGGTGGTAAATATAGTAAATATTGAAGTACTGTTTTAATTCTCATAATAGCTAAATTTTAGACAATAAAAATAAAAATAATTGTAATAACTCATTAGAGTTAATTCAATGTAACCAACTAATTATGTAGGTAATTAATTTGTTTAATTAATTCTATGTCTACCTCAGTTGACTGTTTAATTAATTCTATGACTACACACAGGAAAATAACATGGGAGTGACTGGGGTTTTTAGTTTGCAAAAACCATATAATGTACATGTTATTTGTGTAAAAATATAATTTGTTGTTGTTATTAAGTGCCGTGGAGTCGGTTCTGACCCATAGCAACCCTGAACGGTGTTTCTGAGGCTGTAAATCTTTATGGGAACAGAGAACCTCATCTTTCTCCTGCAGAACAGCTGGTAGTTTCAAACTGCTGACCTTGCGGTTTGCAGCTCGATTCATAACCACTACACTACAATAAGTAAGAATAATTATCATTCTGTATAAAGCATTCTTATATAATTTAGTATATTTATTGTATTTTTAAAAATATTTACTATTATTTCCTAATAAGAAGAGTTGTGGGACAAAAATTATGAACATCATATAGGAAGCAAGCAAAAATCCATTAAAAAGACAAGAAAAAAGGAAAATATCAAAATGGATGTCAGATGAGAGTCTTAAACTTGCTTTCCAGTGTAGAGATGCTAAAGCAAATGGAAGAAATGCAGCGGTACAAGAGCTGAACAGAATATTTCAAAGGTCAGCTCGAGAAGACAAAGTCAAATATTTTAACGAAATGTGCCAATAACTAGAGTCAAAGAACTGAAAGGGAAGAACACACTCAGCACTTTTCAAGCTGAGGGAACTGAAGAAAAATTTTCAAATCTCGACTTTTGTAACTGGAAGATTCTCTGGACAAATTACTGAATGATGCAGAAAGCACCAAAAGAAGATGGAACAAATACACAGAGTCACTGTACCAAAAGGAAATGGTCAAGGTTCAACCATTTCAAGAGATGGCATATGATCAAGAGCCAATGATCCTGAAGGAAGACATCCAAGGTGCATTGACGGAACTGGCAAAGAACATGGCACCGGGAATTGATGCAATGAAAATTGAACTCTTTCAATAAAGTGAGGCATCACTGCAGGTACTCATCTATGGCAAGAAATTTAGAAGACAACTATCTGGTCATCTGATTGGAAGAAATTCATATTTGTGCCCATTACAAAGACAAGTGACCCAGTGGAATGCAGAAATCATTGGACAATATCTGATATCCCATGTGAACAGTTTTACTACAGGTAATACAGAATTGGCTGCAACCATACATTGACAGAGAATGTCCAGTAGTTCAAGCCAGATTCTGAAGAGAATGTGGAAAAGTTATTTCTGATAACTGGTGGATCTTGGCTGGAAATAGAGAATACCAGAAAAATGTTTACCTATGCTTTATTGATTATGCAAAAGCTTTCGATTGTGTGGTTCATGACAAGCTATGATAACATTTAGATTTATGAGCATTCTGGAACACTTAATTGCGCTCACGATGAACCTATACATAGACCAAGAGGCAGTTGTTCAAACAGAAAATGGGAACATTGAATGGTTTAAAATTAAGAAAGGTGTGCGACAGGGTTGTATTCTTTCACCATACATATTCAACCTGTATGCTGAGTAAATAATCTGAGAAACTGGGTTATATAAAGAAAAACATGGCATCAGGATTGGAGGAAGACTCATTAACAACCTGCGATATGCAGATGATACAACATTTCTTACTAAGTTTGTGAAGACTTGAAATACTTACTGAGAAAGGTCAAAGACCACAGCCTTTGGTATAGCTTGCATCTCAATATTAAGAAAACAAAAATTCTCACCAGTGGACCAATAAACAACATTCTTTTCAACGGAGAAAAGAATGACATTTTCAAAAACTTCATTTTTTCTTGGATCAACCATCAACATTCATGGTTTGATTTCTTGTCAAGAAATCAAATGACAGATTGCATGAGAAAAATCTGAAAATCTGCTGCACAAGACCTTTTTGGAATGTTAAAGAGCAAGGTTGTCAGCTTGAGGCTAAGGTTCACCTGACCCAAGCAAGGGTAAATTCAATAACCTCATATGCATGTGAAAGTCGGACAGTGAATAAAGGAAGATTGTGGAAGAATTGGTGCATTTGAGTTATAATATTGGAGAAGAATATTAAAAGTCCCATGGGCTTCCAAAAGAACAAACAGATCTGTGTTGGAAAAAGTGCAGCCAGAGTGCTCCTTGGAGGCTAGGATGGCCAAACTTCGTCTCTCATACTTCAGACATAATGTCAAGAGAGACCAGTCGCTGGAGAATGATAACAAGTTTGCTAAGGTGGAGGGTCAGAGAAAAACCAGAAGACTCCCAATGAAATGGATTTGGAAAGTGGCAGCATAAATTGACTGAAGCATGGCAAAATTTGTGAGGTTGGCCCATGACCAAGTATTGTTTCATTCTGTTCGCTATGAGTCAGGTAGTGACTCGATAGTATCTAACAACAACAACAACAACAACAACAACAAGATATTGTATTTTGTCAAAACTTATCTATATTTACATTTAGTCACTTCTACTTTTAGAATATAAACCTGTATATTCACATAGATTCGAAAGGTATGAATTAATTGTTGTCATTATGTTAATTTTTGTGGTGCTGTTCCTTTCTTTGTTCTGCATGCCTTCTTTTGCTGAGCTCATGTCTTTCATGCTGTTTCTTATCAGTTTCTTCTTAGTTTAATGTTTCTTTGTTCTACTTGGATCTTCTTTTTCATAGTAAATTGTGAAATTTTAACTTTCTTTGAGATTACCGTATAGTCTATTATCTTTTCCCTCCATTTAAGACAGTCTATTGTGTCCTGTAATTTACCTGACCTCCTCACCACCTGGATCTCTGTTCCTATATTTTTCCCTTCTTTGACATTATTATTATTTTGATCTTTGATTGGCCTCCCAGGTCCTCTGAATTCGCTGTTGGAATTTTGTTCTGTTCTGAACTCTATTATCTGTTGACTGAGTTCTGGGTGGTGTTGCCACATCTGTCAGTCTCTGGTTGTTTTCTGTTCTTATTGGTTTTCAATCCAAAGAACTCCGTTTAGGATATTTTGAAGCACTGGATTGGCTTTGGCAAAATCTCTTAGCTTCTGTTTATCCTGGAATATTTTTACTGCACCATGGTATTTGATTGACAGATTTGCTGTGCAGATGATTGAACTAGGGCTCCTTCTGGGGTCCTTGTGTGGGACTCAGGCAAATGTGCTGGACTGCAAAGTCAATTTGAACCTCAAGATCGGCAGTTCAAGTTCACTAGCCACCCCTAGGAAACTGCATACAAGGCTACTATGGATTGGAACTGACTTGATGGCAGTTAACAACAACAGCACCTGGGCTCCTTCTACAATATTATATAATGGCTAAGAACCTAGATTTCTATTCAAGCCCACCTTATATATTTATAGATCATTTGTTTTTGCCAAAGCTGCATAATCTCTCTGTTCACTTTCCTCTTTCGTAAAGTGAAAATGATAGCGGCAATTACTGAGTAAAGGTTATTATTGTGGTGGTGGTAGTTGCCTTCATGTCAATATCAGACTCATTGAAACCCCATGTATGCAAAGTAGAACTGCTCTATAGGCTTTTCAAGACCGTGATTTTTCAAGAAGCAGATTGTTATGTCTGTCATCTGAAACACTTCTGGGTGGGTTCATTGCTTAAAGTTTCCCACCTTCCAGAGACTCTGAATAATATGAACAGGGTGTCATCCATAAAAAACTATTCTATGCTATGCTCTAGTAGTCCTGGTGCTGCACTGTAAGATAAGCAGCACCTTAAGGTTGGTGGTTCAAATCCACCAGCCCCTCCTTGGAAACCCTATTCAGGGTTGATCTGAGTTGGACCCAACATGATGTCACTTAACAACCTTGAGATTTACCATTGAAACAGTGATCAAATTCAGTTCTATCATGATACAGATGAGTCTCAGAATCATAGAGAGTGTAAGATTTGTCTAATATAAAAATATGAATTTAAAAATAGATTCACTATTTTATTATTTCAACTTCAGAATGCGATGGGACCTAACAACAACAACAATAAAGGAAATATGTACCTTCTTTCACAAGTTCTATACTCATATTCATACACAAAGTACCAGTTGTTATGAAGGCAATTCTGATTTCTAGGAACCTATGTGTTTTAGAGTATGCTCTACAGGATTTCCAATGACAGATTTTTCAGAAACAGATCATCTAATTTTTCCTTGAGCCACCGTTGCTGGATTTAAATGGACAACTTTTCAATTAGCATTCAATAATAATATTTTATACCACACAAAGACATTCATACATACACATTTATATCAAATACAAAATAGGTAATATATAGAAATAAACAATAATATATAAATAAAAATATTTTGTGTATACTTAAAATTAATAAACAATAATAAATATACTAATAAATCATTTATATATGAATTAAATATTGAGCTATGTATAACTTTGCCATCACTTATCTGTCAGTTTGTCATTCTGTGGTGGCATGCGTGTTCTTCAATTGCTGGAAGTTATGACACAAGTATTTCAAATACCAACAGTGACTGTTGGGGATCAGGTTTTACCAGTTTACAGATTAAAATAGACTAGGAAGAAGGGGTTAGTTACAGAACACCTTAAGAACGGCAGTGGAACTTTGTCTGATATTGTGCCAGAAGATGAGTTCCTCAGGTGGGAAAGGGCTCAAAATGTGACTAGGATAGAACTGCCACCTCAAAATAGAGAAAACTTTAATTATATGAATGGAGCAATGTTTTTGGAAACCTTCATTTCCTCATGTTGCACGACTCAAAATGAGAAGAACCAACTGCAAACTTCCATTAATATCCAAAATGTGGTAAGTATAAAGTCTGAATCTAGGAAAATTGGAAGTACTCATAAATGAAATGAAACCTATATAGATGAATCTCTTAGGCAATGGTAGCTGAAAAGGGTTGGTGTTGGCTATTTTGAGTCTGACTTCCATATGGATTACTATCCTTGTAATGACAAATTCAAGAGAACTGGAATGGAATGTCATTCATGCTCAAAAAGAGCATTTTAAGATTTATCTTGAAAAACAATGCTGTCTGTAATAAGATAGTGTCATATGTATACAAGGAAGACCAGTTAATGCAACTGTTATTCACATTTATGCACCAACCACTAAAGCCAGTGATGGTTGCATTGAAGAATTCTACCAACTTCTTCAGTCTGAAATTGATCAAATATGTAGTCAAAATGCATTGATACAGGTAAGTGTAGTGCTAAATTTGAAGACAAAGAAGAGGGAGGTATCAGTAGTTGAAAAATATGGCTTTTGTGATAGAAACCAAGTTTTGGAGATCACAAGATAAAATACTGCAAGATCAATGACATCTTTATTCTAAATCCTTTTTTCAGCAACATAAACAGTGCTTATACATGCGGACTTCAACAAATGGAGTTAATGGAAACCAAATTGACTATGTCTGTGGGAAGAGGAGAAGCTCAATATTATCAGCCAAAACAAGGCAAGGGGCTGCTTGTGGAAGAGAACATCAATTGCTTATAGGCAAGTTCAAACTGAAACTGAAGAAAGTTAAAACAAGTCTACTAGAGTCAAAATATGGCCTTTGGTACATCCAACCTGAATTTAGAGACCATCTCAAGAACAGACTTGACACATTTAAGCCTTACATTCAAAGACCAGATGAGTTGTGCTCAAGAATATCACACATGAAAAAACAAAAGGTCATGAAAAAGATAGGAAATAAAGAATAGGTTAATGTGAATGTCAGAAAAGACTCTGAAACTTGCTTTTTAATGCAGAGTATTTGAAGTGACTGCAAAATGATCAAATTAAAGAGTCGGACAAAAAATTTCAAAGGCAATTGAAGAAAAAAAGTAAAATAATGAAATGCAGTTAGAAAACTCAGGGAAGAACATGGTCAGCAGTTCAAACTGACCAGCTGCTTCTCAGAAATTCTATGTAGGGTTGCTATGAGTCGGAACTTACACAACACTTAATCACAACAATCCCTCCAAATAACATGTCCGAACAAGAAGAGATGAAATGTAGCCTTTCTTGTTTCCAAGTAGAATTCTGGCTCTTTCAATACAGAGTTGTTTGTTCTTCTGGAAGTCAATAGTGCATTCGATATTGTTATCTAACACTGTAATTCAAGTGTAGCGATTCCTTTATGATTTTCCTTAGTCACTGTACAACTTTCACATGCATATGGGGTCATTTAAAATATGATGACTTGAGTCAGGTGTATCTTATTACTCAACATGACATCTTTGCTCTTTAACACTTTAAAGAGATCTTGTGCAGCCTAACACAATATGTTCTTTGATTTCTTCACTGCTGCGTCTATAAATATTGGTTATGAATGCAAGTAAAATGATGTCTTTATCAACTTCATTCTTTTCTCCATTGATCCAGTTGTGAGGATTTTTTTTTTTCTTTATATTTAGATGCAATCCATACCGAAGGTCTTTAATTTTCTTCAGTAAGTATTTTATGTCCTCTTCACTCCCAGCAAGCAAATATATGTCATCTGCATATCACAGGTTGTAAAGACTCTTCCTCCAACCTTGATGCCATGTTTTTCTTCATACAATCCAGTTTCTCATATTATTTACTCAATATACAGATTTATTAAACATAGTGAAAGTATACAACCTTAGTGCATACCTTTCCTAATTTTAAACAATTTGACATCCCTTTTTTCTGTACTAATAATTGCCTCTGGAGTCTTGATATAGCACTGTAGGATAATACTAGACAGCTAACTGTAAGGTTGACAGTTCAAATTCACAAGCTGCTACTTAGAAATCTTATACAGGGTCACTATGGGTCAGAACTGACTTAACAGCACTTAACAACATCAAAATGACTTTTTTTTTTCCCCTATGTACAGGCTTCTCATGAGCACGTTTAAGTGTTCTAGAATATCCATTATTCACAATTTGTCCATAGTTTGTTATGATTCATGCAGTTGGATGCCTTTGCATAGTCAAGAAAGCACAAGTAAACATCTTTCTGGTATTCTTTCCTACAGACAAGATTCATCTGACATCAGTAATGTTAAACCTTGTAACACACCTTCTTCTAAATCCAGCTTGAGTTTCTGGCATTTCCTTACTGCTGCAACCACTTTTTAATTATTTTCAGCAAGTTTTTTCTTGCATGTGCTATTAATGATATTATACAATGATTTTGGTATTCTGTTGGATTACCATTCACATTATACTAATTATAAGCTAAGATAAATATTATACATCTTTTTAAATATTTTTTATCTTTTTATTGTGAATAGAGTAAAGGTTTATGGACAAGATCATCAGTTTTACATTCAACAGATCATACATTTTGTTTCATCTTGATGATTACAAACTCCTTCATGTAATAATAGTTATCCTATTTTTATCATACATTCTTAAAGACTTATCACTTTTAACATAAGTATAACTTGAAGTAGTAAATGAAAGCTTTTAAATAAAAATATCATAATACTCTAATTGACTGTTAAATTCAAACTCACCAGTTGCTCCTTGGAAACTCTATACAGGATTGCTATGAGTTAGAACTAACTAGATGGCATTTAACAAGAACATATGAATAAATTAATTTATTTCTTCTTTTAATTTTTATTTTATTTAATTACTACAGCCCTAAACATATTGAAATATTTTGAAGAACAATATAAATCTACAAGGAACTTCAAAAGTTCAGGAATAAATAAAATTAAAAGACAAATCCATTTTTCCACAAACTTTTTGATGCCCTCTGATAATTTGTTCATGTTAATATAAGGAAAATATAGCTATTTTTAAAAATAAAAATATAGACAGATGATAGTTCATAAATAAAATAAAAGAGTATAGCATAATTGTTTTAATGATTAAAACAGCAGGTATTAAGTTTGTGTATAGAAATGCATTTACGAACATAAATATAATCAAAATTAGAATCCCCATGTAGCATTTGTATGTGGTCATAAAGATAATAATACAGAAGAATAACTGATACTAAAGGAAGAAGTCAAAGGTACACAGAAGGCGCTGGCAAAAAACAAGACTCCAGGAATTGATGAACTACAAACTGAAAATTTTCAACGAAATGATGAAGCACTGGAGGTGGTCATTCATTTATGATAGGAAATTAGGTAAACTGGTATCTGGCCAACTGATTGTAAGAGGTCTATATTTGTACCCATACCAAAGATAAGTGACATAAAGGAATACAGAAATCACTGAACAATATCATTAATATCACATACAAGTAAAATTTGACTGACTGAAGATAATTCAAAAGCAGTTGCAGCTATACATTGACAAAGAAACTGCCTGAAAATCAATCCAGATTCAGAAGAGGACATGGATCTAGGGATTTCATTACTGAAGTCAGCTAGATCTTGGCTGAAATCAGAGAAAACTAGAAAGATGTTTACTGGTACTTTATTGACTATGCAAAGGTTTTTGATTGTGGGAATCATGACAAGCTAAGAATAACACTGTGAAGAATGGATGTTCCCGAACACTTAATTATGTTCATGAACAACCTTTACGTGCACCAGGAGGCAGTTGCTCGAAAAGAAAAAGGGTACACTGAATAGTTTAAAATTAAGAAAGTTGTGCACCAGGGTTATATTCTTTTGCCACATATATTCAATCTGTATGCTAATCCAAAAATTCAGGAAGCTGGATTATGTGAAGAACATGGCATTAGGATAGGAGGAAGACTTGCAATGTGCAGATAATACAACCTTGATTGATGGATGCAAAAATGGCTTAAAATACTTACTGATGAATACAAAAGACTACGCATTTTATCATGGACCGTGTCTTGATGTAAAGAAAACAAAAATCCCCTCAGCTGGATCAATAAATCACATCATGATAAATGAAGAAAAAGACTGAGGTTGTAAAATACAACTTCCTTTTGTTGCTTCCAGAATTAAAGCTCATATATGCAGTCAACAAGAGACCAAATGATACATTGCATTAGGCAAATCTGCTGCACAAGACTTCTTTAAAGTGTTCAAGATTAAAGATGTCAGTGTGAGGACTATGGTACACCTAACCTAAGCCTTGGTATTTTCAATAGCTTCATATGCATATGAAAAGTCAACAATGAATAAGGAAGATGGTAGTAGAATTGTTTCACTTGAATTATTGTGTTTGAGAACAATAATGCAAATGCCATGGACTGCAAGAAGAACAAACAAATATGTATTGAAAAAAGTACAGTCAGAAGGCTCCTTATAATCATGATGGTGAAATTTCATCTCTTATAATTGGGATATGTTTTGAGAAAAGACCAGTACCTGAAAAAGACATTGTGCTTGGGAATTTAGAAGATCAGCGACAAATGGGAATACGCGCCCCCTCCCCCCCCCCCCCCCCCCCCCCCCCCCCCCCCCGAGATGAATTGGTACAGTGGGAACAGCAGTGGGTTCAAGTATAACACCAATTTTGAGGATGTTGTAGGATTGGGTAGTTTTATTCTACTGTGCATGGAGTTTCAATGAGTCAGAGTCAACTTGATGGCACCTAAGGACAACAACAACAGATAGAGATTTTACTACACTACCCCAAATAAGGGGCAGAACACTTAGAAATAAGACAAGTAAAAAAATTAAGGATTTCCCAAAACCCAACAATCATTCATGCTTAAAGTGATCAACTGATAAGATGAAAATTGTTCCATCGGATAAAGATAATTTAGGAAAAGCAGCTAGTAGCATAGTGAGTTGCTCATTGGGCTGCTAGTCATAAGAATAACAGTTTGAATCTGACAGCTTATCAATAGGAGAAAGATAAGGTTTTCTGCTCCCCTAAAGATTTACATCTTCAAAAATGCTATATAGCATTACTATGAGTTAGAAACTACTAGATAGTACCCACACCATCACCATTACAATGTACAATAACGAAAGCCTGAGAGCTTTTCCCTTCAAATTAAGAAAAGGCAAAGCTGCCTGCTTTCCTCACTGCTATTCAGTGCTGTATTGGAAGTCCTAGCCAGAACAATTGTTTATATATGATAGTTCTGACACATATTTGTTGTTGTTGTTATGTGCCGTGGAGTCAGTTCCAACTCATAGCGACCCTGTACAGAGTTTCCAAGGCTATAAATCTTTACAGAGCAGAAAGCCTCATCTTTCTCCCACGGAACAGCTGGTAGTTTCGAACTGCTGACCTTGAGGTTAGCAGCCCGATTCGTAACCACTATGCTACCAGAGCTCCTTCTTACACATATAGACCCTATATATAACAGAAGAAACACTGCTGTGTCCTGCACCATCATCACAATATTTCAACACACTGTTGCTGCCACTGTGTCAATCCATCTTGTTAAGGGTCTTCCTATTTTTCGCTGACTCTCCCTTTCCAAAGGATAATGTTCTTCTCCAGGAACTAGTCCCTCCTGACAAGTTCGCAAAGTACAAGATATAAAAAGGCTTTCCATCCTAGCTTTTAAGGAGCATTCTGGCTGTATTTCTTTCTACACCGTTGTATTGTTCTCACAGTTCATTGTACTTGCAATATTCTTCGCCAAAGACATACTTCAAATGCATCAATTCTTATATGTTCTTCCTTATTCATTTTTCAATGATACATGCATATGAGGCTATTGAAACTACCAGGATTTGGTTCAGACGCACCTTATTCTTCAAACTGATATTTTTGTTTGGATTATTTTAAAAACGTCTTTAAAAGCTATTTGTCAAATGCCACAAGTCTTTTGATTTTTTTGACAGTTGTATCCATGAATGTTGATTATGGATCCATGTAAAACGAATTTTTGACAAATTCAGTCTTTTTTTCTGGTTTTATGATGTTATTAATTGCTCCAGTTGTGAGCATTTTCATTTTTGTTAAATTGACATCCTATCCATACTGACTGCTGCAGACTTTTATCTTCATCAGTATTTCAAATCTTATTATTTATCTCGTGCAATTGATTATGTCTTAATATCTGTTTTGTCTAGTATTAAAATCACTAAACCAGCTCTCTTCTGGTTATTATTTGCATGGAATATTTTTTATCATTCCATTTTCAACCTATTTATGCTGTGTCATCTGCATATCTAAGGTTGTTAATGAGTTTTTCTCTAATCCTGATGCCAAGTTCTTTATATGATCCATCTTCTTGTATTATTTGCCTTCGTTTAATTGTTCTACTGAAGATTTTTAGCATGACTAATAATTTGACATCAGCAAATGCATTGGAAATGTTTTTGTTCTAAATGATATCTACACACTAATCCACTGATATACATTATAAATTTCATTGTTATAATCTCAGAGAGTTATTAGATATGCAGAAAGGAGAATGTTTCTAAATTAAATTGACTCTTTAAAACCTAAATTCCTAATAATATTGGAGTCCTGGTATGGTGCTGTTGGATAATGCAATATACCGCAGGGTCAGTTTCAACAAAAAGCTCTATGGTTCAAACCCACCAGTTGCTCCTTGAAAAATTAGATAGGGTCACTATAAGATGAACAGACTCAGCAGCATTTAATAACAGCAACAATTATCAAAAATATGTCTGATATGGCTATAGTGAGATATATTGTCAAATGGGATAAAATTAGAAGCCCAGAAATAAACCAAAATATATCTGTTTAATTGATTTTTTTATTTGAATATTAACTCGATGTAATGAAAAATGGGTAATCTCTTTAACAAATAGTGTTTTGTCAGCTGCATTTTCACCTGAAGAATAATGAAGATGGACATTTCACATGTAGAATAAAGAAGTTGGAATCATGGTTGTTTTGTTTTAGGTGGCATTGAGTCACTAAAAACTCAAAATGATCTTATGCACAACAGAATGAAACACTGTTGGATCCTGGGCCAACCTAAGAATTGCCATGTTTGAGCCCATTGATATTGCCACTTTGCCAATCCATCTCATTGGGGGTCTTCCTCTTTTCTCTGACCCTCCACCTTACTAAACATGATGTCTTTCTACAGTGACTGGTCCCTCCTGAAAATATGTTTAAAATATGAAAGACAAGTTTGGTCATCCTGGACTCCAAGAAGAACTCTGGCTGCACTTTTTCCAACACAGATGTTTGTTCTTTTGGCAGCCCAAGGTCCTTTCAATATTTTCCTACAACACCATAACTAAATCAATCAATTCTTTTTTTTTTTTTTTTTTTAATGTTTTATTGTGAATTATTTGATAGTTTACGTGGGAGAACATTAGTTTTACATTCATCCTATTATATATTGTTTCATTGCCATGGTTACAATCCCCTTCATGCATAATCAACCAACCAAAGGGTATACTCTGCAAACCTGTCCCCCGGTCATCAGCACACAGCCCCCCTCCCTCTCTGGGTCTAAAGTCCCCAGCTGCTCCATTTCTCCACATCATCATCTCTGCCTCCATCTCTGGTGTCACTGCTTCTGTGGGTAGCATCCAGCTGTCTGCTTTTCTCCCATGATGGTCCCAGGGACCTCCACTCCTAGGCTGACAAGTTAATCACTCCCCTCCTTGCTACAAAATGTCTACCTTTACATTACCAACCCCCACAATCAGTCCTGATAACAATTATTCGTTATTGTATCACAAGAGACCTATTATCTACATTTCCTTTCATCAGCCCCACCTAGACAGATTGGATACTACTCAGTGGATATTCTACTTTCCTCCATGCCCTCTGGATGTAGGTTCTCTCTTGAAAGCTTTTAAGCCTGTCACTTCTTGCCTTTGTAGCTCCCCCACTTTGGGTAGCCAATGTCCAAGTTGCCCATCCCTGTCTACTCTGTGTATGGAGGGGGTGAGAATGATCCTTGCTGTAAAGATTTGTTCCCTCTTTCGAGCCACTGCATCCATAGGTGTAGGTCAAGTTCATCAAATTATATCAGATTACTCTGTGCTTTTCCTCTTCTTTCTTCTAGTTGAGCTCTGATTATCCAGTCATTGAAGCCAGGTCAAGTGGGTATTATCTGCAAGTGTGGGTGTTCTTGTGCATATGCCCTCTCTTCTAATCAGCTGAACTTTCACTCTAGTCCTCTGTGGCTATGTCACTTACTCTGTACCCAAGAGTCCCCAGGTCTTGCAACACTGCTGGCCAACCAGGTCTCCACCTGGGTTCACAGGATCCATCAATTCTTTTACAGTCTTCCTTATTCACTGTCCAGCTTTCACATGCATATGAGGTTATTGAAAATACCATGGCTTAGGTCAGGCTCACCTTAGTCTTCAAGCTGACAGCTTTACTCTTCAACACTTTATAAGGGTCTTGTGCAGCAGATTTGCCTAATGTAATACATTGTTTTTTTTTTTTTTCTTGGCTGCTGCTTGCATGAGTGCTGATGAATTCTTTGACAATTTAAATCTTTTTCCACTGATAAGAATGTTGTTTATTCATCCAGTGGTGAGGATTTTTGTTTTCTTTGCATAGAGATGCAATCCATACTGAAGGTTGGAGTCTTTGATCTTCATTACTAAGTATCTAAAGACTTCTTCACTTTCAGCAAGCAGGTTTGTATCATTTGCATATCACAGGTTCTTAATGAATCTTCCTCTAATCCTAATGCCATGTTTTTCTTCATATTATCCAGCTTCTAGGATTATTTGCTCAGCACACAGATTCAATAAGTATGGTGAAAGAATACAACCCTGTCTTACAACTTTCTTAACATTAAACCATCCAGTGTTTCCGTGTTCTGTTCGAACAACTAGCTCTTGGTCCATGGAAAGATTCCTCATGAGTACAATTAAGTGTTCCAGAAAACTCATACTTCGCAATATTCTCCATAGCTTGCTATGATCCACACAATCGAAAGCCTTTGTGTAGTCAATAAAGCACAGGCAAACATATTTATGGAATTATCTGCTTTCAGCCAACATCCATCAGACATTAGCAATGATATCCCTCATTCCACATCCTCTTCTGAATCCGGCTTGAACCTCTAGAAGTTCTCTGTCAATGTATGCTTGCAGTCATATCTGTATTACCTTTAGTAAAACTTTCCTTGTGTGGGTTATCAAAGATATTGTACGATGATTTCCACATTCCATTGGGTCACCTCTCTTTAGAATGGGCACAAATATAGATCTCTCCTGATCAGTTGGCCAGAAAGGTGTCGTCCAAATTTCTTGGCATCAGTGAGTGAGTGCCTCCAGTGCTGTCTCACTTTGTTGAAAGATTTCAATTTGTATTCCATCAATTCCTGGAGTCTTGTTCTTTGCCAATTCCTTCAATGCACCTTGGACTTCTTCCTTCAGTATCATTGGCCCTTTATCATACGTTACCTCTTGAAATGGTTTAGCATTAACCCTTTCCTTTAGGTACAGTGACTCCGTGTATTCCTTCCATCTTCTTTTGATGCTTTTTGCATCATTCAATAATTTGCCCAGAGAATCTTTCAATAACAGAAGTCCAGGCTTTTGCACTGGACTGCAAACCACAAGGTCAGTCGTTCAAACTCACCAACTGCTCCTCAGAAACTCTAACAAGGTCATTATGAGTTGGAACAGACTCTATCACAGTCAACAACAACTGTGAAATATTACATTTTATTTTGATCATTTGACTTTGTTTAGAAATTAATTTGGCTCAATTTTCAACTTTTTCTAAAATAATTTGGCACATATAAAAAATGAATTAATTTCTTAAATGTGTTATCCATAAGTAGCTAACAGATGGTTATATTGTGCCGTTTTATATTGTGTTTTTTAAAATGTAACTAGTTAAGTTTATTCCAGTAACAGACTTTTCATTCAATTCATCTAACCAAAGTTAAAATTTTTCAAACTCATTCTTTTCATGTTGAAACATCAGATATCAGTATAAATGATCTACATTAGCTGAACATATAATATTGAGGATAAAATTTCTTGTTTGTATGGTGAGATTGTCACCACACATTTGGAGGGAACACAGCATTATGGCAAATTTGTTGTTGTTAAGTGCCGTTGAGTCAATTCCAACCTATAGTGACGCTGTATAGGGTTTCCAAGGAGCAACTGGTAAGCTTGAACTGCCGACCTTACAGTTCAAATGGCTTTGCAGTCTGACACATTACTATACTAGAAATATTAAGAAAATTATGGGACAGTAGTATATTTACACTTGGTTGTGGTACATACGTAATTTATCTAAAAAAGAAGCAATTATCAAAACTTATTTAATAATATGAGTTATGCCTATATAGACATACATGTGTGTGGTGCTGCAGGATTAGCACTGGACTTCAAACAACAAGTTCAACAGTTCAAACCCACCAGCTGTTCCTCAGAAACCCTATTCAAGTTTGCTATGAGTCAGAACCAACTAAAAGGGATTTAACAACAACAACAATATGCATACATGTGCGAATACATATTCAGTGAAATTGATGTGCAATATATTTCTGGAGAAGTTTATTTCTAATTTTTTTTAAAAGGCATTTTATTAACTGTCCAATATCAATCTGAGTTCAAAAGTGCTTAATGCTTAAAGAATGTTTTCAATTTAAAAAACAATAATTTTTATTTCAAATTATGGTGCCAGTAATGCGTTTTTAGGAGCTCTGGTAGTGTAGTGATTACAAATAGGGCTGTGAACCACAAGGTTAGCAGGTCGAAATTACGAGCTGTTCCTGGGGAGAAAAATAAGGCTTCTGCTCCCGTAAAGATTTATAGCCTCGCAAACCCTGTACAGGGTAATGAGTCAGAAACAACTCCACGGCACATAACAACACCACAACCAACAATGCATTTTTGCAACAATACTCTCTTTTGCAACAATACGCTCTAAATGTTGTTACATCTTTTTTTTTTTCAAAGTTTTTACTGTGAATTATGTGTTAGTTTACATGGGTGAACATTATCTTTACATTGAGTCTATGGTACTTTGTCTCATTGCAATGATCATAATTCCCTGCATGCGTAAAGGGTACACGCCACACGCCTGTCTCCCCGCCCCCCACCAGCACACAACCGCTCTCCCTCCCTGGTCCAGAGTCCTCAGCCACTAGTTCAGTCCAAGTCGTTGCCTCTGCCTCCATCCCTAGTGTCACTGCCTCTCCGGACACGGTCTCGCACTTTGAGGTTATTGGTCCAGTGGTGAGGATTTTTGTTTTCTTTACATTGAGATCCATACCGAAGGCTATGCTCTTTGACCTTATTCAGTAAATGTTTTAAGTCTTCTTTACTTTCAGCAATCAAGGGTGTATCACCTGCATACTTCAGGTTGTTATTGAGTCTTCCTCCAATCCTGATGCTACATTTTTCTTCATATAACCCAGCTTCTCAGATTATTTGCTCAGCATACAGGTTGAATAGGTATGGTGAAAGAATGCAACCTTGTGGCACACCGTTTTACATTTTAAAACATTCAGTGTTCCCATGCTCTGTTCAAACAACTGCTTCTTATTCCAGGTACAGATTCCTCATGAGCACAATTAAGTGTTCCGGAATATTCATACTTTGCAATGTTGTCCATAGCTTGTCATGAACCACACAACCAAAAGCATTTGCATAGTCAATAAAGCATAGGTAAACATCTTTCTGATATTCTCTGCGTTCAGCCAAAATCCATCAGACATCAGCAATGATATCCCTCGTTCCACGTCCTCTTCTGAAAACGGCTTGAACCTCTGGAAGTTCTCTGTCAATGTATGTTGTAGTCGTTTCCAAATTACCTTTAACAAAACTTTACTGTCATGGCATATCAGAGAGGTTGTCCAAAGATTTCCACATTCCGTTGGGTCACCTGTCTTTGAAATGGGCACAAATATGAATCTCTTTCAATCAGTTGGCCAGATAGCTGTCTTCCAAATTTCTTGGCAGAGATGAGTGAGTTTCTCCTGTGTTGCCTCACTTTCTTAAAATATTTCAACTTTCATTCCATCAATTCCTGGTAAATAAATAAACAAACAAAAACTCTCTGCTTCTCAGGAGGCTTTAACTTTGTTCAGTCTTGCATTCAGGTATAATTATTTCGATGTGAACTTTGTATAAGTTCTAGTATAACACTGTCTATCTTGGGTAAACACTAGGCTTTATTTTCTTATTCTTTCATCCTATACAGCCATTCAAATTCATCAAGTTTTAAAATTCAGTACCAAGATGAAAGCTGACTTTTGACTAATGTACTTCATAAAGCTTTTTATTTTTATATTTTTCTTGACTTCTGGAATCTTTGATCTGTTGTAAGTCAAGAATGTAATTTATATGTGTGTGTGTGTGTATTGTTGTTAAATACCACCAAATTGGTTCCGACTCATAGTGACCCTGCATAGGGTGTGCGAGGAGCAGCTGTTGAGCTTTAACCATCAACCTTGTGGTTCAAACTGATTTTGCAGTCCAGTGCATTAACCCACAGTGTCACATCAGGCCTATATATATAAAACCTTTTATCAAATTAAAATATCAAAATGTGAAGCTATACTTTCTTGATATTCTCTCTGTCTAGTTCTATACACTTGAGAGTGGTGTTTCCATTTCTTTAACTCTTCCCCAAATAATTTTGTGCTTTTATTTTATTCACATGAAAATGGCAGTTTTGCCATCCTCGAGGCACTCAGACTCTGTTTCTTTTAAATGTTGAGTTTTAAGAACCAAAAAAAAAAGGTCTGAAGCAACAAGATTAGGGTGATAGCTTGGATAGTCAAGTTTTACTAAAAAAATCTCAATGGGTAGCGTTGTTTACACTCAATGAATTGCTGTGATGGAAACATAACTACTCAGTGAATCTTTCCTGGCCTTTTTCTCACCAATGCAGGTTTCGGTTTTCTTAAAACTTCTTCCTAATAATCTCAGTCTGCCACTTGCCTGTCAGTTTGTCATAATGTGGTGCTTGAAGCCACCAATATTTTAAATAACAACAGGGTCACCCATGTTGGACAGATTTCAGAGCAGCTTCCAAACTAAGACAGATCAGAAAAAAAAGGAGACATGAACTACTGTTAAATGTTTAGTCACTGAAAACTTTAAGGATAGCAGCAGAACATTATCAGACGTACTACCAGAAGATAAAACATTTGGACTAACAGCAAAATAGTATCACAAATAGTGTGGAAGGATACGTCCTTCAGATTAGAAAGAACTCAAAATACCTCTTAGGAATAGCTGCCTCCTCAAAGTAGGCTTGACCATGGTGGTGAAAATGGAATAAAGCTTTAAGGATCTTCATTTGCTGATGAGGCACAACTAAAAATGAGAAACAAAACAAACAAAAACCAGTGAAAATATCCGTTAACATATGGATCATGGAATGTAAAAGTATGAATCTAGGAAAATACTAAGATGTCAAAAGTGAAATAAAATGCATAAATATAGATATCTAGGCTCTAGTGAACTGGAGTGAACTGGTATAAGCCATTTTGAATTTGACAATTATATTGTTTACTCTGCCTGAAAAACAAATTCAAGAGGAATTGCATCACATTCATCATCAAAAAGAATATTTCAATATCTATGAAATATTCTGACTTCTGCTGACTTCACAAGGGGGAAAGCAAATCAAACTTAAAATCAGCCCAAGGCCAATTCCTATGAAGCAGAGCTCAGACATGCTTCCACTCTACGACCTTCTTTACACTGTTCTGACATTGCCTATCCCTCCCACAGCACTCTATGCTTCACATCTGGGTTCAATAATCAATTGTAATTGCCATGCTGAAATCATAACAATACTCATGATTATGAGGTTTATTAAGGAAGTGAATAGGGTACAATTCAGAATCAATAAACAACTCACACAGCACTTTTTGTGTGTGTCAGGAACACCTTTTCTCTGCTGCACTGCAGACACACCTTGCTCTTATCTTTGTTTTCACAGCCATTTGGCCCTTTGCCTCTGCCTTAGTCCATCCATCTAGAGCCCAAAGCTATGCAGTCTTTCTATGCCACCACCTCTGCTGTTCCCTGTGCTGTCGCCAATTTTCTAGGTAGGAATCTTATATTCCTGGGATCTTCTGTCTATTGTAAGATATTTCCTTTTAAACCTAGCTGGAGGGCAAAACTAACGAAGTCCTGCCTTAGAGTTCCCTATAATTTGCATGGTCCTACAACAATCATTTGGTGGGAATTAAGAAGACTTTGGGTAGAAAAACTCTTTCAAGTAAATTCAAGCTGCCACAGGCCACTCTCTGGCTTTTCTAGCCATTGTCTTTCAAAAATGCAGAATTAATTATTCCATAATTTTACTTGTTGTTGTTGTTGTTGTCAGGTGCCATCGAGTCGGAAGCGACTCATAGCGACCCCATACACAGCAGAACAAAACAATATCAGATCCTGGGCCAACCTCACTACCGCTGCCACACTTGA
>NW_006408609.1:341408-343470 GCF_000296735.1 Chrysochloris asiatica
ATCACAATTAATCCTGCTAAAAAGTACTCAAAAGTGAAATCATAATATCCTGTCATCATCTTCTCCTAAACTTTCTTTACCAGAACCTCTGGAAAAGAGGAAATTATTCATAAGGGTTCTCCCTTTTCTTTCTCATTCTGAGACTAAGTACACCCATGAAAACTTGTAAGCTAGCCACTTCATGCCTTTATAGCCTCCTCATTTTTGATAGCCAATGTCTAAATGCTCGTACCTTCAACCCACGAGTTGTGGTGTGGTGCTTGCTGTAGGATAAAGAACTGGACTGCAAGATTGGTTTGAGCTACAAGTTCAGTGGTTCAAACTCAACAGCTGCTCCTTGTAAACCCTATACAGGGTTGCTATGAGTCAGAACAGAGTTAACACTTAACAAGAACAAAAACAACTACTTATCTAGCACACTGAGAAGACAAGCATGCTTCTTCATCTAAGGAATCTTCCTTTCCAGTTGGAATTTTGAGCAGCTGCATCCATATGAAGAAGTTCAGTCCATCAAATTGTAGCAATATACACTTGCTCACAGTATCAACCATCTTTATCTTCATATAGTCAGGTTTTGGTCACAGATCAGCCCTAACCATCTAAGCTAGGTCAAATTGGTATTAGCTACATGTTTGGGAGTTCACACACACCTCCCTACACTTCCACCAGCTGGTCCCTTCAAACTCAGCTCTATCCCCCAGTGGGTAGGTCAGTGTCCATGGACTCAGGAGTTCACACAACTCTCTAAACCTCAAACCAACCAGCCCTTCCTCTTCTCTCTATCATCTCAAGGTCAACAGGTGCCAATGGAACATATTCAATTTCAACCCATTTATTCATTGGTGCATTTTTCATACTTAAGCTCACCAAGTAGACCCAAGTAGTCATCAGAAAGCATATTGCCTCTACCATCAACTCTGCTGTTGCTTCTTTCATGCTTTTCCTTCTTGATAGCCCTGGGATCCTCTATCACTGCTTCTGAGATGTTGTTGTTTGTGGTTAAATGTCTTTGAGTTGGTTCCAACTCATAGGGACCCTTTATAGGGTTTCTAAGGAGCAACTGGTGATTTTGAACTGTCAGTCTTGCAGTTCAAAGCAACCTTGCAGTCCAGCACATTAATCCATAATGTGACACCACAGAACTTCTGAAATAGCTCCTTTCAAACCTTGAAGAATAAAACTGACCAATTTCAGCTTAGAGTCCTGTACACCTTATTTGCGTGGTGTGGCACTGTGGGCTAATGCGTCAGACTGCAGAGTCATTTGCGCTGCAATGTCGGTGGTTCAAGCTCACCAACTGCTCCTTGGAAACCCTATATAGGGTCACTATGGGTCAGAATTGACTTGACGGCACTTAAAAACAACAACAATAACACCCACAACAACAATGTAATCACTGGGTGGAAATTAAGAAAATATTGGCTAGAAAATCTGTATCAAGTAAAT
Source organism: Chrysochloris asiatica (assembly GCF_000296735.1). Taxonomy (NCBI): domain Eukaryota; kingdom Metazoa; phylum Chordata; class Mammalia; order Afrosoricida; family Chrysochloridae; genus Chrysochloris; species Chrysochloris asiatica. The sequence goes on from NW_006408609.1 coordinate 342,855, forward strand.
TCAAGGTAGTACTATTTTTATACATTTTAGAAATAATGAAAATGAGGTCTAAGCATGGAAATCTAACTTGTTATTGAATATAGAGTGCCTCCACGGAGTCCCTCAGCATGCTGTCTCTCTGACTGTATTTGCACTAACATGGTTGTGCCACCATTTGCCCTGAGAGTGCCAGGTCCTATCCACTGTTCTTTACAGAACAGTTAGGCAATAGCACAGGCCCTGGATTGATGGCCACTCCCAACATAATCAGTTTCAAATGAAGCATTACACTTGGAGTCATATACTACCTCTTGATTTCTTTGTTGGTGTAGTGACTCTGCACATACCTTCAATCTTCTTTTTATGGTTTCTGCAACATTCATATTTTCCCCAAGGAATCCTTCAATAATTGTAAGTTAAGGATTTTGGCATAGTGACTCTGCTTACACCTTCCATGTTCTTATTCTTTCTGGGACATTCTGTATTACCTTTAGCAAAACTTTACTCGCTTGAGATATCAAAGAGATTGTCCAATAATTTCCACATTCCGTTGGGTCACCTCTCTTTGGAATGGGCACAAATATGGATCTCTTCCAATCAGTCAGCCAGATAGTTGTCTTCTAAATTTCTTGGCAGA
>NW_006408609.1:344355-348562 GCF_000296735.1 Chrysochloris asiatica
ATTTGAAATGAACAAATCATTTGTCTTGCAGAAATCTATCATTCGTTCTCCAGCATCATTTCTATCACCAAGTCCAAATTTTCCAACTACTGGTCCGTCCTCTTTGCTCCCAACCTTTGCATTCCAATCACCAGTAATGAGCAATACATCTTGATTGCATATTTGGTCGATTTCAGATTGAAGAAGTTGGTAGAATTCTTCTGTTTCATCTTTACTGGCTTTATTAGTTGGTACATAAATTTGAATAATAGTGGTATTAACTGGGTTTCCCTGTAGACACATGGATATTTTCCTATCACTTATAGCATTATATCGTATGACTGATCTGGATATGTTCTTTTTGACGATGAATACAACTCAAGCCACCACAGCACGACAGACAGACGAGTGCTGGCCGTTTGGTTTTATGTTGATATTGTCACTTTAAATTTCTATGTTAATCCTGATACAATACTGATATAATCAAGATACAATCAAGATGGTCTTTCCTGATACTACCAATCCTGATACAATCAAGATGTTCTCTCCCAAGATGGCGGCTCCTGGAACAGCTGAGTGTCTTGATCCAGAATACAATGTATTTATGGATTCCCTTCAAATTCCCCAGTTGTAAACCCTTCTATACTCCAAACATACCTTTATATTTGTTTCAGAGTTCCAACACTATCTCGTGAGCCCTCTTGGCCCGGTGTTCCGTGTTGTTGTTGACTGAACTCCTCACATTGAGTAAGTAAGGTGGAAAAATATAACTCTGGTGCACACTCTCCCTGATTTTAAACCATTCAGTGTTCCCTTGTTCTATCTGAACAACTGTCTCTTGTTCTATACACAAGTCTCTCATGAGCACAATAAAGTGTTCTGGAATACTCATTTTCTGCAATGTTGTCCATAGCTTGTCATGACCCAGATAATCAAAAGTCTTTGCAAAGTCAATAAAGAACAGGTAAACATCTTTTGATATTCTCTGCTTTTGGCCAAGATCCATCTGACATCAGCATTGATATCCCACATCTGTATCAGGATTGATCTTCTGTCATTTCTGTCTATGTATGGTTGCAGCTGTTTTTGTATTTTCTTTAGCAAAAATGTACTCGCATGCAATATTAATGGTATTGTCAAATGATTCCCCCATTATTGTGCCACCTCTCATTGCAAAAGGCACATATATGGAACTCTTCCAGTAAATCGACCATGTAGCTGTCTTTCACATTTCTTGGCATAGATGAATGAGTACATCTAATGCTTCATCAACTGGTTGAAATATTTCATTTTCTAGTCTAACAATTCCTGGAACCTAGTTCTTTGTCAAAGCCTTCAATGTACCTTGGACTTCTACCTTCAGTATCATTGGCTCTTGAAATGTTTGAACATTGACTATTTCTTTTAGGTAAAGTGACTCTATATTCCTTGTACCTTCTTTTGTTGCTTTCTTGTAATTCAATATTTTACCCATAGTATCCTTCAACATTGCAAGTCAAGACTTGTATTTTTTTATAGTTTCCTCAACTTGAGAAATGCTGAATGTGTTCTTTCTTTTTGGTTTTCTAACTCCAGATTTGCACATTTCTGCTTTATTCAATATTTCACCCACAGAATTCTTCAATATTGAAAGTCTACACTTGAATTTTTTCTTTGGTTCTTTTTGATTAATAAATTCTAAGGATGTTTTAACTTTTATAGTTTTTAACTCCATATGTTTACACATTTCATTATAATATTCTAATTTGTCTTCTCAAGATGCCATTTGAAATTTTCTATTCAACTCTTTTAGCTCTTTATTCTTCCACTTTCTTTCACATCTCTACAATGGATAGCATGTTTCAGAATCTCTTGTGACATCCATTTTGATATTTTCCTACTTTCATGTCTTCCAATGAACTTTTACTTTCTTTCTCTATGATGTTTTTGATGCCATGCCACAACTCTTCTTCGGTCTTTAGTGTTTAATGTATCAAAGATGTTTTTCTGATGATCTCAAAATTCAGGTGGCATATATCCAAAGTCATATTTTTGCTCTGTTGGACTTGTTTTCCCTTTCTTCAGCTTCAGCCTGAATGATCATTTGAGTAATTGATGGTCTTTTCCACAGTCTGCTCCTGGCCTTGTTTTGGCTAATGATATAGAGGTTTGTGGTGTGTTGCTGTGAGTTAATACTCCAGACTTCAAAGCCATTTGAACTGCAAGATAGGTGGTTCAAGCTTACCAACTGCTCCTCAGAAACCCTATACAGAGTTGTTATGGGTCAGAACCAACTCAACAGCACTTAACAACAACATAGGGGTTTTGCACAGATGTAGGCAATTTTATTTCTGTTTATTCCATCTGGTGAGGTACATGTGTATAGTCATCTTTCATGTTGTTTAAAAAGGTATTTGCAATGAAGAAGTCATTGGTCTTGAAAAATTCTATCATGCAATCTCCAGCATTATTTCTGTCACCAAGTTCATACCAACTATCAATCCTTCCTCTTTGTTTCCAATCTTTGCATTCTAGTTACCAGTAATTATCATTGTATGTTGATTGCATATTTGATTAATTTCAAACTGAAGAAGTTGATATAATTCGTTAATTTAATTATCACTGGCTTTAGTATTTGGTGCATAAATTTGAATAATAGTGATGTTCACTAGTATTCCTTGTATGCATATGGATATTATCCTATTACAAACAGCATTATACTTTCCAGATAGATCTTGAAATGTTATTTTTGCAGATATTTGGGCATCATTGTTTTTCAATATTTCATTCCAGGCACAGTAATCTATGTAATTGTTTACATAGTAAAACTATGTAATTCAAAACCAGTCTATTATTGTTGTTGTTAAGTGCCATCATGTGGCTTCCAACCCATAGCAACCATACAGTTTCCAAGGGGAAGATGGTGCATTTGAACCACCAATCTTGTGGTTCAAACCAAACCTGTAGTCAAGTGCTTATCCAACAGTGCTACACCAGAAGTCCATTGCTGTTGTTGTTTTTAAGTGTTGTCGAGTCAATTCTGACCCATAGTGACCCTGTATAGGGTTTCCGAGGAGCAGCTGGTGAACTTGAACCTCTGACCTTACAGTTCAAATGGCTTTGCAGTCTGGTGCATTAAGCCAGAGCACCACACCAGATTCCAAGGATATCTATGTTTATGTGTTCTGTTTCTTTTTTGACAATTTCCAGTTTTCCTAGATTTGTATCTGTACTCTTCATGTTCTGATTATTATGGGATGTTTACAGCTGTTTCTCCTAACTTTGAGTTGTACCCCATCAGCAAATGAAGGCTCTAAGGCTTACTCCATTTGAGTCATCATGATCAAATCTACTTTGGAGATGCTGTTCTTCCCCAGCCATATTTTGAGAGCTTTCCAACCTGACAGGTTCATCTTCCAGCACTATAACTGACAATATTCTGGTGCTCTTCATTGTGTTTCAGTAGCCCATATCATGATTCTATCAGACATTGCTCCACTGCTATTCATAAGTTTTTCATTGACTAACTATTCAGAAGTAGTCCATCTGTCCTTCTTCCTAGTCTGTGTTTGTAAGAAAGCTCAGCTGAAACCTGTCTACTGTGGGTGACTCTGGTTGTATTTAAAATACTGGTGACAGCTTCCAGAGTCACAGCAACATGCAAGCCACCACAATATGACAAACTGACCAACTTGTGGTGGAATGGTTGCTAAAAAGTAGCAATTTTAGCTTTATAATAAAACTTTTGATGTTGTTTTTTTAAGTGCAGTTAAGTCGGTTCTGACTCATAGCAACCCTGTGTAGAGTTTCTGTAAGAAAAACTGGTGAGTTTGAACTGTTCATCTTGTGATTCAAACTGACCTTTCAGTCCAGTGCTTACACTACAGCACTATACCAGGACATAGCATGATAGGTTTTATTACATATTATGTTATATGTATCTATAGAGAGATACATAGTTAGATAGTCCTGGTGTTATGCTGCAGGTTAATGCACTAGACTACAAGGTTGGTGGTTCAAGCTCACCAGCCATTCCTCAGAAACCTTATACAAGGACACAATGAATATGAACTGACTTGATGGCTCTTAACAACAACAATATGTATATATATATTGTGTGGTGCTGTAGGATAAGTACTCGACATTAAATGGAAATTACCATTTGAACCGCAAGGTTGGAATCAACTTGATGACATTTAGCAGCAGTATATATATTCTCTCTCTCCCTCTCTCTGTCTCTCTGTCTCTC
>NW_006408609.1:348718-351746 GCF_000296735.1 Chrysochloris asiatica
ATATTTCTTAGTATATCACATTAGAAATATATATAAAAGAGAAATGAAAGGGAACTTGGAAAATTTTTCAACAAATAAGAAATAAGGAAAATAGCATGTGTATTAATGTCATTTTGAAGTCCATAGGGTGAAATGAATAATATACTATGTATTACATGGTTTCATAAATATTAAAAAGAGCACAGTTTTTTGTAATCTGTAAAAATAAAGGTTTCTGTGTGCCGCCCCATTTTCAGTTTTTTACCTTGAAATGCTAGATACATTTTCATTCTGCTGTCATGGTTAGATCATAATTCCAGAGAGGTCTGACAAACATTTGGTGCCTTTCAGAGAACCCAGGTGTATGGTGGTGGCGGTTATGTGCTGTGGAGTTGGTTCCAATTCATAGCGACCCTGCACAGGATTTCCGAGGCTTTAAATCTTTACGGGAGTGAAAACCCTCATCTTTCTCCCACAGAACAGCTGGTAATTTCAAAGTGCTGGCCTTGAGGTTTGCAGCCCGATTCGTAACCACTATACTACTACTACTACAGAAATTCATCATTTTCTGTTAATTCACACTTACAAGTTCACTGAGCAAATATTGTATGCAGCCTCCTTAACAGCTTAGTTATAAATGCTATCAAAAGTCTTATAAAACTCCTGAAGACTATCCCAGCACAAATATGATAAAATTTTGCACAAATTGTATTTTCAGTTATTTTTGTCTTATACATGATGATTATTCATTGGCATATTCACACTTTTTTTGTATTCTATAATGAAGTATTCCTATATTAATCTATACTTCTTACCATGGCACTTAAAAATAAGTGAAGGATAGAATCACACAAAGGAATCTGAACATCAAAAGAGTAAGAATCTCCTATAAATTTTTGTTCTGGGGTTCTTCTCTATTTGAAAACATATGAGAGATAGTCAATGAGAGAGCATTGGCAAAGATCTTGTACTTTGTAGAGTATATGTTAAGATAATAATTATTCTACACAGTTTAATTTGCTCTCTGGGGGTGGGGAAGCATCAATAAAGAATAGAACTAGGAACATTCACAAAATGACTATTTGAATATAAGCAATGAGTATTAATTAACAAGACTTGGAATTTATTTTCTGTGCAGATCTCTGAAAATCTCCCTTTTGAGCCCTAATGAATGACAGCAGTAATTATGAAGATAAACATAAAACTACCATGACTTCCATGAGCCCTTATTACAGAAGGTGTCAGAAATTATGAATTATGGGTTAAAGCTAAACTAGTTGACACAGGACCATGTGCATGCTTGTTTATGCATCATTATTGGGTAATTAATTGCAGAAAGACAAAAATTAAATACCTATGCACGGAAAAGCAGTGTCACAGTACCTCTGGAGGTAGTTGAACTAAAATATGTGAAATAGAAATTAACATAACCTTAAAATAAAGAGGAGATATCTACATTACTTGAAATTTTCATATGTGAGTATACAAATTGTCAGTAATGGTATCAGATTGCCTAGTGTCACGATGGTCCACAGTCCAAGCAGTTCAGATTCCATTCCTAGAACCGGGTTACACTCCTTACTCTTCCACTGACTTAAGTGAAACTTTGAGTAAATTACTTAACTTCCACTTTCCTCAGATACTTCATCTGTAAAATGTCGTTGATGTGTGGTAACTGTAGGGTTATATTCATGTTTAAATGAGTTGATATGCATAGTCCTATGAGCATCTTGTTGTTGTTGTTGTTGTTGTTAAGTGCCGTCCAGTCGGTTCCGACCCATAGCGACCCTGTACAGGGTTTCCGAGGGCGTAAATCTTTACTGGAGTAGAAAGCCTGATCTTTCTCCCGCGGAGCAGCTGGTAGTTTCGAACCACTGACCTTAAGGTTCGCAGCCCGATTCGTAACCACTACGCTACCAGAGCTCCCTACTGTGGTAAATATTAAGTGAGCAGATATCTTCATCTTTCTCATGCTGAGTGATTAGTGGTTTTGAACCATCAACTTGTTGTTACCAGCTCAAAGCTTAACCCACAGTAACACCAAGGCTCCATCACATTTTAGTTAGTATTTCTTAATGCCTTATTTTATTTAGTATTTGGCACTTCTTTATATCATGTTGCATAAAATAAAGCCAAATTATTTAATGAGAATTCACATATTCATTTGGTAGTATGCCCTTACTGTGCTAAATTCCATACATTTAAATCTATTGGACTATGCTTGAAGAAAAAATAAAGCATAACAAGACTTGAGATTTACATTCAGTATCTATCTTGTTGTCAAGTGCCATCAAGTCAGTTCCAACCCATAGCGACCCTATATAGGGTTTCCAAGGAACTACATGCCTTATTTAAACAATGAAAAATTTGTGAAAGTAAATGTTATGATTTAAAATTCTATCCATACTCATTATCATTTTATCAACTCTAGCTCACAGTTTTCTGCAGTTGAGGGACTGATAGGTTGGAATTGCTGACATTTCAGTTAGCAGTCAAGAGCTAACACACTACACCATGACTACTGCTTTTATAAACTTTGATGAGTTTCTGTAGGATAAGAACTGGACTGTTAATCTCATGGTCAGCTATTCAAACCTACAAGGAACTCCTTGGAAATCCTTTGCAGGATTGCTATGAGTAGGAACCAACTTGATGGCACTTACAGACCACCACAACCAGTATCCTAACTATTGTTTTAATAAAATATAGAGTACTACATAGGATCTGTGGATGGAAAATACATCAGAAGAAAATTGAAAATATTGAATCTATAAATTTTACTTAATAAAATGAGCACTGAACTGAGAACCACAAGGTTGGCAATTCAAGCCCACCAGCTACTTCGGAGAAATATTAGGTTGTCTGCTCATGAAAAGATTTCAAAGTCTCAGAAATGATATTAAAAGTGTCTATGAATCAGACTGAAAGTGAAGAGGACTTGAAACATTTAGTTATGAAGATTAAAGAGCACAGCCTTCGATATGGATTGCATCTCAATGTCAAGAAAACAAAAATCCTCACCACTGGACCAATAAACAACATTCTTATC
>NW_006408609.1:352281-362921 GCF_000296735.1 Chrysochloris asiatica
AGGATCGAGCATTGTTTCGTTCTGCTGTGCATGGAGTCGCTATGAGTCGGTTCCGACTCGATGGCACCTGACAACAACAACAACAAATTAATCAGACTGACTGGATGGTACTTAACAACAACAAAAGTTGCAAGCAATGTAATGCATTAGGCAAATTTGCTGCAAAAAAACTCTGAAATTTTAAAAGGCAAGTGTTTACTGACACAGTCCAAGGCCTTTTCAATTACCTCATATGCACATGAAAGCTGGACAATGAAAGAGAAAGACAGAAGAAATTGATCTATTCAAATTGTGCTGCTCGTAAAGAACATTGAATCTACCATGGATTGCCAAAAAACAAAAAAATCAGTACTAAAAGGAGTACAACCTAAATGCTCCTGAGAAGTGGGTGGGCAGTCTTGCTTACTCTGAACATGTCAAAAGGAAAGACCATTTCTGGAAATGGGCATCATGGTTGTTTAAGTAATGGTTTAGTAAAAATGACGAAAACCCTCAATGAGATGGATTGACACAATAATGAAAACAATAGACCAAAAATAGCAATGATCATTAAGATGGCATGCTGTTGTTGCTGTTGTTAATTGTCGTCGAGTCAGTTTGGACTCATATTGACCCTATATAGAGTTTCTCAGGAGTGACTTGTGATAGCATAAGGCCAGAAAAGATTCATTTTAATATTCTATAAAAATCTCAAAAGAAGCTTACAACAAGCACAATAACAAATGACATTTTTTTTCTTTTGAACATTTGAAGGCTTTTTCTGAATCCTATTATATATACAACATAATGGTTACATATTATTTGACAAGGATATGAAAAACAACATCTTAAACATGTAGCCTACAAGCTAAGATATTGAAAAACAAAATTTAAAGCATTAATGTTTCTAAAATTAAGCTTTTTAAAAATAAGTGTGAATAACTTTCATTTTAAGATGGCTGGTGGCTCAGTTGTTGATCATTTGGCTAACCAGAAGATTGTCAGGTTGAACCCTTCAGCTGATCCACAAAAGAAAGGTGTGGCAGTCAGCGTCCATAAAAGTTGCAGCTTTGAAAACTCTGTGAGGCAGTTGACTCTGTCCTACTGGGTCACGGTGAGTTGAAATGACTCAAGGACTATGGGTTTAACATTATGTTTGCATGTAAAGCATAATCAATGTCACACAGCCATATTCTCTGCAGCATTCTGTGAATCATTTGGAAATTGCAATATTTGTAAACAAGATTACTAATATGAGACTGAACAATCAAAGCAAAAGCAAATTATTAAAATATTATTTTATTACACTAAAGGTGTTGTTTTTATAACATGCCATTGAGTCGGTTCCAAGTTATAGTGATGCTGTATAGGATTTCCTAGGAGCAGTTAGTGAGTTTGAACTTCTGGCCCTGTGGTTCAAACCAACCTTGCAGTCCAGTGTTTTATCCCACAGTGCCATACTAGGACTCTATAACAAAGCATATATGCATTTCTAAGGAATTCGAACCTACATGATGGCACTAAACAAAAACAACAACAAGGAGTTGCCAAGAGAGGTTGGCTATCTATTAAGAAGGAAAGACAACAGGAATGATTGGAGGCCCTATATTTAAAGAGAATTGGCGTCTTTGGTATATTCACTCACTTTGTATATTGTGTTCCTTCATTTATATTACACTCATTTGTCAGTTTGTCATACTGTGGTGGCTTATGTATTGCTGTGATGTTGTAAGCTTTGTCACTGGAAATTTTAATAACAACAGGGTACACCCATGGTGGAAAGGTTTCAGCTAAACTTTCAGATTAAGACAGAATAGAAAGAATGAGAGGAAGGCTAGTTCTGAATATGCACTCAATGAAAACCTTATGAATACCAGAGGAAACTGTGAGGTAGAAAAAAAATACTGAATATTGAAATATATTGATATACTGCTGGAAGATAAGATTAGAAGGCACTGAAAATACAACTCGGGAAGAGCTACCTCCTCATAGTAGAGTTAATTATGTTGATTAGAATACAGTAAAGCTTTTGGGACCTTTATTTGCTTATAGAATACAACTAAAAATGAGGAGAAATGGCTGTAAACATCCATTAAAAATGAAAACATGGAATGCATGAAATACGGATCTAGGAAAATTGAAGTTGTTAAAAATGAAATGGAATGCATAAAGACTGATATCCTAGGCAACAGTGAGCTGAAATGAACTGGTATTGTCCATTTTGAATCTGACAATCCTGTGGTTTACTCTCCTGGGAAGGAAAAATTGAAGAGGAATGGCATCACATTCATCATCAAGAAGAACATTTCAATGTCTGCCTTGAATTATTATGCTGTCTGTGATAGAGTAATCATAAACCCACAAAGAAGACTATAATTCAAATTTATGCATGAACCACTAAAGTCAGTGATGACGAAATTGAAGAATTCCAACATCTTCTTCAGTTTGAAGCATATCAAACATGCAATCAAGATGCATTGATAATTACTGATGATTTGAATGAAAAGGATGGGAACAAAGAAGACTTCCCAAGAAGCTGCTGCTGAGTTTGAACGGTGGATCTTGTGGTTTAAACAAAACTTAAGGTCAAGTGATTATTCTCCAGCAATACACCACGTATTGGTGATGTTCCATGGAGTTCATTCTGATTTAAAATGACCTTATATAGGGTTTCTGAGGCTGTAAATCTTTATGGAAGCTGAAACCCTCCTCTTTCTCCCATGGACCAGCTGGTAGTTTCGAACTGTTGACCCTGAGGTTAGCAGCCCAGCAAATGACAACTATGTTATCAGAGCTCCTTCAGGACTCCTATTGTTGTTATTAGGTGTCATCTAGTTAATACTGACTCATAGCGACCCTATGCACAACAGAATGAAACACTGCCCGATCCTGGGCCAACCTCACAATTATTGCCACGCTTGAGCCAACTGATGCTACCACTTTGTCAATCCATCTTCTAGGGGTCTTCCTCTTTTTCTCTGACTATCCACCTTACTGAACACGATATCCTTCTCCAGCGACTGGTCCCTCCTAACAATATGTCCAAAGTATGAGAGATGAAGTTTGGCCATCCTGGCCTCCAAGGAGCACTCTGGTTGCACTTCTTCCATGACATAGATCTGTTGGTTCTTTTGGCAGCCCATGGCACTTTCAATATTCTCCTCCAACACGGTAACTCAAAAAACATCAATTCTTCTACAATCTTCCTTATTCACTGTCCAGCTTTCGCATGCATATGAGGTTATTGAAAATACCATGGTTTGTGTCAGGGGCACCTTAGATCTCAAGCTGATATCTTTGCTCTTCAGCACTTTAAAATGGTCTTGTGCAGCAGATTTACCTAATACATCATCTGATTTCTTGACCGCTGCTTCAATGAGTGTTAATAGTTGATCCAAGAAGAATGAAGTCCCCAACAACTTCAGTCTTTTCTCAGTTGACAAGAATTTTGCTATTGGTCCAGTGATGAGGATTTTTATTTTCTTTACATTGAGATGAAATCTATACTGAAGGCTGCACTATTTGATCTTCATCAGTAAATATTTTAAGTGCTCTTCACTTTTAGCAAGCAAGGTTGTATTATTGCAAGTTTTTAATAAGTCTTCCTCCAATCCTGATACCACATTTTTCTTCATATAACCACACTTGGATTATTTGCTCAGCATACAGGTTGAATAAGTATGGTGAGAGATTACAACCCTGTCGCACACCTTTCTTAATTTGAAACCATTCAGTGTTCCCATGTTCTGTTCAAACAACTGCCTGTTGATCCATGTACAGATTCCTCATGAGCACAATTAAGTGTTCAGGAATACTAATACTTCGCAATGTTGTTCATAGCTTATCATCATTCACATAATCGAAAGCCTTTGTGTAGTCAATAAAGCACTGGTAAACACCTTTCTGATATTCACTGTTTTCAGCTAAGATCCACCGGACATCAGCAATGATATCCCTCATTCCACGGACTCCTCTGAATCTGGCTTGAACCTCTGGAAGTTCTCCTTCAATGCATGATTGTAGCTGTTTCTGTATTACCTTTAGCAAAACTTTACTCGCATGGGTTATCAGAGATTGTCCAAAGATTTCCACATTCCGTTGGGTCACCTGTCTTTGGAATTGGAAAAATATGGATCTCTTCCAATCAGTTGGCCAGATGATTGTCTTCCAAATTTGTTGGCAGAGACGGGTGAGTGCTTCCTGTGCTGCCTCACTTTCTTGAAAGATTTCAATTTGTGTTCCATCAATTCCTGGTGTTTTGTTCTTTGCCAATTCCTTCAATGCACCTTGGACTTCCTCCTTCAGTATTGTTGGCTCTTGATCACATGCTACCTCTTAAAATGGTTGAACATCAACCAGTTCCTTTTGGTACAGTGATTCTGTGTATTCCTTCCATCTTCTTTTGTTACCTTCTGCATCGTTCATTAATTTGCCCTGAGAATCCTTCAATAACGAAAGTTGAAGCTTGAATTTTTTCTTTACCCAAATTTGAGAAATGCTGAGTGTGTTCTTCCTTTTTGGTTTTCTGACTCCAGATCTTTGAACATTTTGTTGTAATATTTGGCTTTATCTTCTCGAGATGGTCTTTGAAATTTTCTGTTCAGGTCTTGGAACTCTACATTTTTTCCATTTGCTTTAGCATCTCTACTCTGGAGAGCAAGTTTCAGTGTCTCTTCTGACATCCATTTTGAACTTTTTCTTCTTTCTTGTCTTTTTAATGACTTTTTGCTTTCTTCTTGTATGATGTTCTTTTTTTTTTTTTTTGTCCTGTATGATGTTCTTTTTTTTTTGTCCTGTATGATGTTCTTGATGTCATCCCATAACTTTTCTGGTCTTTGGTCTTTAGTATTTAATGTAACAAATCTGATCTTCAGATGATCTCTAAATCAGGTGGATATATTTAAGGTCATATTTTGGCTCTTGTGCACCTGTTTTCATTTTCTTCAGCTTCAGTTTGAATCTGCATATGAGCAATTGATGGTCTGTTCCACAGTCTGCCCCTGGCCTTGTTTTGACTGGTGATATGGAGCTTTCCATTCGTGTCTTTCCATAGATGTAGTCAATTTGGTTTTTATGTATTTCATCTGGTGAGGTCCATGTGTATAATCATTTCTTATGCTATTTAAAGAAGGTATTTGAAATGAACAAATCATTGATTTTGCCGAAATCTCTCATGAGATCTCCAGAATCATTTCTATCACCAAAGCCATATTTTTCAACTACTCATCCTTCCTTTTTAGCTCCCAACCTTTGCATTCCAATCATCAGTAATGATCAGTACATCTTGATTGCATGTGATCAAATTCAGATTTAAGAAGTTGATAGAATTCTTCTATTTCATGCTCACTGACTTTAGTGGTTGGTGCATAAATTTAAAGAATAATGGTATTAACTGGTCTTCCCTGTAGGCACATGGATATTATCCTATAACAGACAGCATTGTACCTTACGACTGATCTGGAGATATTCTTTTGGACAATGAATGCAACACCATTCCTCTTCCGTTTTTCATTCCTGGCATAGTAAACCATGTGGTTGTCAGATTCAAAATGGCCAATACTAGCCCATTTCAGCTCACTAATGCCAAAGACATTGATGTGTATACATTCCACTTCATTTTTGATAATTTCTAATTTTCCTAGGTTCATACTTCGTGCATTCCATGTTCCGATTATTAATGGATGTTTACAGCTGCTTCTCATCATTTTGAGTTGTGCCCATCAGTAAATGAAGGTCTCATGGGCTTTATTCCCATGGGCTTTACTCCATTCATGTTATCACAGTCAACTCTACTTTGAGGAGGCAGCTCTTCCCCAGTCACATTTGGAGTGCCTTCCTTCCTGAGGAGTTCATTTTCTGGCACTATATCTGGCAGTGTTTCTCTACTATTTATAATGTTTTCAGTGACTAATATTCAGAAGTTGTTCGTCACTTCTTCTTCCTAGTTGTCTTCATCTGGAATTTCATCTGTCCACCATAGGTGACCCTTCTGGTATTTAAAATATCAGTGGCATAGCTTCCAGAATCACATCAACTCACAAGCCACCACAGTATGACAAACTGACAGACGAGTGGTCGAGGAGTCCTAAGTCCCCAATAAATTATGTCAATAAGCATTTAAAGCAACACAGAACAATAAAATATATTATGGACAGCAGCAATTTAATTCACTTTTTCAAAAATTCAACATTTTCATCTTGCACTAATACTATAAAAATTTATCATTATATGAATGTTTCCTTGTATCTATATAGTTATATGCATTTATACTAATTGTGTATCATGATTACAATTGTTGTTGTTAAGTACCGTTGAGTCAATCTTGACCCATAGCGACCCTGTGTAGGGTTTCTGAGGAGCAGCTGGTGAGCTTGAACCACTGACCTTGCAATTCAAAGGGTTTGCAGTCTGGTGTATTGACCCACAGCACCACACCAGGACTCCTTATAATTATAATAGTTACAGCCATATTCAGAAGAGGACATGAAATAAGGGATATAATTGCTGAAATATGATGGATCTTGGCTGAAAGCAGGGAATACCAGAGAGATGTTTATCTGTGCTTTATTGACTATGCAAAGGCCTTTGATTGTGTGGATAATGACAAGCTATGGACTACATTGTGAAATCTGTGTATTCCCAAGCACTTCAGTTTGCTAATGAGGAGCATATACATAGACCAAGAGGCAGTTGTTTTAACAGAATATGGGAACACTTAATGGTTTAAAATTAGGAAAGTGTGTACCAGGTTTGTATTCTTTTACCATACTTATTCAACCTGTATGCTGAGTAAATAACCAGAGAAGCTGGGTTATATCAAGAAAAACATGGCATTGGATGAAGACTATTAACAACCTGCGTTATGCAAATGATACATCCTTGCTTGCTGAAAGTGAAGAGGACTTACAAAACTTACTGATGAAGATCAAAGAGCACAGCCTTCCATACAGATTGAATCTCAATGTAAAGAAAACAAAAACTCTCACTACTGGACAAAAAAACAACATTCTTATCAATGGAGAAAAGATTGACATTTTCAAAGACTTCATTATTCTTGGATCAACACTTAAGGAAGCAGCAGTCAAGAAATCAAACGATGTATTGCCTTAGGCAAATCTGCTGCATAATACATTTTTTAAAATGTTGGAGAGCAAAGATATCAGCTTGAGGACTAAGGTTCACTTGACTCAAGCCATGGTATTTTCAATAACCCCATATGCATGCAAAAGTTGAACAGTGAATAAGGAAGATCAGAGAAGAATTGATGCATTTAATTTATGGTGTTGGAGGAGAATATTGAAAGTGCCATGGGCTGCCAAAAGAACAAATAGATCTGTGTTGGAAGAAGTACAACCAGAGTGCTTCTTGGAGGCAGGATTGCCAGACTTCATGTCTTGTACTTCAGACATATTGTCAGAAGAGACCAGTCACTGGAGAGATATATCATGTTTGGTAAGGTGGAGGGTCAGAGAAAAAGAGGAAGACCACCTCCCACCCCCAGCAAGATGGACTGGCAGAGTGGCGGCATCAATAGGCAACAATTGTGAGGTTAGCCCAGGACTGGGCATTGTTTCATTCTGTTATGCATAGGGTCACTTTGAGTAGGTAAGGACTCCATGGCACCTAACAACTACAACAATTACAATGTCAATGTATTTAATTACATAGTTAAACACTTAATGCATGCAAATGTAATTCACACTTATCAATTCTTTTCCAGATCCTTATTCATTGTTCAATTCTCATATGCATATGAGGCCACTGAAAATACCATGGTTAGGCTCAGATGCACCTTAGCTCTCAAGTGGTATCTTTGTTCATTAACACTCTAAAGAGGTCTTTTGAAATAACAATCTAAAGAGGTCTTGCCTAATATAATATGCTTTTTAATTTCTTGACCACTGTTTCCATGGGCACTGATTGTGAATTCAAGAAAATTGAAGGCTTTGACAATTTGAATCTAAATTCCATTTAGTCACCTTTCTTTGGTATGAACACAAATGTGCTTATCTTCCACTTGGTTGGACAAACATTTGTCTCCCAAATATCTTGTCTCCCAAATTGGTCTTGAAACAATTACATCATACAATAGCCATCATTGTTTCTATCACCAAGACCATAATTTCCAATTGCTGATTATTTTTCTTTGTTTCCAATTTTCACATTCCAATCAATAGCAGTTATTAATGTGTGCCATTATAGGTCATCTCAAGAATAGTTTGAAGCATTGAACACTAATGTTCAAAAGGTTCTGGAATGACATCAAAACCATCATATATGAAGAAAACAAAATATCATTAAAAAGACAGTAAAGAACACCCAAGTGGATATTAGAATAGAATCAGAAAGTTGCTCTTAAAAATAGAGTACCTAAAATCAATGGGGGAAATGATGAAGTAAAAGAATAAAACAAAATTTCAAAGTGCCGATTTCAAAGACAAAGTGAAGTATTACAATGAAATGTTCAAAGGCTTGGAATTAGAAAAACAAAAGGAAATAACATGCTTAACCTTTCTCAAGGTGAAAAAACTGAAGAAATAATTCAAGTCTTGGGTTGCAATATTGAAGAGTTCTTCAAGTAAAATATTGAATGCTTCAGGAAGCATAAAAATTAAATGTAAGAATACACCTGAATCACTTCAACAATAAAAGTTTCTCAAAGTTGAATCATTTCAGTAGGTAGTATATGATCAAGGATGAATGATACTGAAGGAAGACTCTAAGCTGCACTCTTGATATTGTTATTGTTATCATTGTTGTTGTTCTTGTTAGGTTGCATCGTGTGGGTACTGATTCATAGAGACCCTATGCACAAGAGACTGAAAAATTGCTCAGTCCTGCGTCAACTTCATAATCATTGCTATGCTTGAGCTGATTGCTGCTACTACTGTACCAATCCATCTAGTTGGGGGTCTTCCTCTGTTTCTAAGACCATCCACTGTACCAAACATGATAGCCTTCTCCAGGGACTGGTCCATCCTGTCTATTTTCTGGTGCTCTTAATCATGTTTCAGTAATCAATATTATGGTGCTATTTGATAGTGTTCCACTGCTTTTAGAGACTAAATATTCTAAAGTAGTCTGTCCTTCCTTCTCCCTAGTCTGTCTTCATCTGGAAGCTTCATCTAAATTCTGTCCATCATTGTTGACCCTGCTGGTATTTAAAATGCCAATAGCATAGTTTCCAATATCAAAGCAAAACACAAGCCACTACAATATGACATACTAATAGTGACATTAGCTTCAAGAATTGACAGACTATTAATTGTAATGATTCAACAAACTGAAGCATTCACTAATGCATGCCAAGATATTTGAAAAACAGGTATCTGGCCAACCATCTGTAACAGATTCATATCTGTGGCCATTCCAAAGAAAGATGACCCAATGGAATGTAGAAATCATGGAACAATATAATTATTGTCACATGCATATAAAATTTTATTGAAGATAATTCAAAAGTGGTTGCAGCAGTACTTCAACATGGAGTTGCCATTACTTCTAGTTAGACTTAGAAGAGGATATGGAAATAGAGGTATCATTGCAGGTGTCAGATGGATTTTGACTGAAAGAAGAATAACAGAATATCAGAAAGCTGTTTACATGTGTTTTATGATTATGCCAAGGTATTTGATTGTGTGGATCATAAGTAACTATGATTAACATTTGTAAAAATAGGGATTCCAGAACACTGAATTGTGCTGTGAGGAACCTGTACATAGACCAAGAGGCAGTGGTTAGAAAAGAAGGTTTGTGCTAGCGTTGTATTCTTTCAGTATACTTATTCAATCTGTATGCTGAGAAATACTTAGAAAAACTGGCTTCTATGAAGAAGAACGTGGCTCATTAGCAATCTGTGATATGCTGATGACACAACCATTCTTACTGAAAGCAAAGAGGACTTTAAGCACTCGCTCATGAAAACAAAGAATACAGCCTTCAGTATAGATTACAAATCAGTGTACAAGGAAGCAGCAGTCAAGAAAGCAAACATATTGGGGAAATCTGCTACAAAGGATCTCTTTAAAGTGTCATAAAACAATGATATCACTTCGAGGACTCAGGTTTGTCTGACCGAAACTATGATCTTTTCAATTATCTCATATACATGGGAGAATTAGATAATTAATAAGAAAGACTAGAGAAGAATTACCCGTTTTAGGTATTCCAATCAGATATAGGATGAAGATGGACTTACAAGCTTTCTATAGTTATGTTTCTGGCTATTCCTTTCCCTATCCCTCAAGTATCTATTTTACAATGGTAAGCAAGGGAAACCAAGATTGAAAAGACAACCAAGCATCTTAACATTATATCCCCTCTTTTACCCATTCAAACCATATATCAATCCTTGTATCACAGAAACTTGTTGTTCCAAGGTTGAACATACATCACTATTTACCTCTGTTCCACTTAGCCTATGCAAACCTGACTAAATGTTCTCCCATCTGCCTTGTTCCCAAATTACCCTCCCCCTTCTTGTGTATTACACCCCCAACACCCAAACTATTGTGTGTTTATTCCCTACCCTGTGCTCCACCTTCCCCTTCCTCCTCTTGCCTTATCTCTTACACCCTGTTGTTGTTATGTGCCGTGGAGTCGGTTCTGACTCATAGCGACCCTGTACAGGGTTTCCAAGGCTGTAAATCTTTATGGGAGCA
>NW_006408609.1:363094-379605 GCF_000296735.1 Chrysochloris asiatica
CAGTATTTCTCCTTTTGTGACTGACTAATTTCACTCAGCATAATGTTCTCAAGGTTCATTCGTATTATGCGGTGGCTTACAGCTTCCTTGTTATTCTTCAAGGTAGCATAATATTCCATTGTGTGGATGTACCAAAGTTTGTTTATCCATTCTTCCATAGGTGGGCAGTAAGGCTTTCTACATCTTTTTACTATTCCCAATAGTGCTGCTATGAACATTGGTTTGCATATATCTACTTGTGTTATGGCTCATATTTCTTGTGGATAAATACCAAGTAGAGAGATTGTTGGATCTTAAGGTATTTATATTTCCAACTTTCTGACGAAGCACCTTACTGTTTTTCAGAGAGGTTGGATCATTTTGCAATCTCACAAGAAATGTGGGAGGGTCCCAGTCTCTCCTCATACTCGCCAGCATTTATTGTCCTCAGCTTTTCTGAACTTCACTGCCAATGCTGGTGTGAGATGATATCTCATTGTTGTTTTGATTTGAATCTAACAACTCTTTAACATGGCAGATCCGGTAGATGTGCAGTAAAGAGCTCCATCGTCAACAACATAGAATACAGAATCAAGCATGCTCAGGACATGGTGCTAGAACTCTGAACCCCATATAAAGGAATATTTAGAAGCTTGGAAGGCTTACAACTTGGGGAATTTGTAGCAGAATCAAGAAATCCATTGCATTCTAATTCAAGATGCTCAGCTGCTCCCGGAGCTGCCATCTTGTGAGAGACCAAGCAGGGAAAGGATCAGAACAGCCACAAACGTCTGACAGAACAGCAGTGGTACAGTTGTGGACATTCTTTTTTTTTTTTGGTATCTGTTCATTGGTCTCTCGCTTTCTGAGCACCTCCATTCTGGTGACTAGAGGGGATACCTGAGCGAATGGACACCCCATCCCCACCTCTGTAGGGTACTACTATGCACACGCACAGATCTCCTCAAAATTTAAAGTGATAGTTTCCACTGAAAACCAAACGGCCAGAACTCATCTGGCAGTTTGTCATACTGTTGTGGCTTGTGAGTTGCTGTGATTCTGAAAGTTATGCCCCCAGTATTTTAAATACAAGCAAGGTAACTCTTGGTGGACAGGTTTCAAATAAGCTTCCAACGAAGACAAACTAGAAAAAAGAGTGATGAACTACTTCCAAATATTTAGTCACTGAAAACCTTATGAGTAGCAGAGAAACACTGTCAAATATAGTGCCTGAAAATGAACCCTTCAGGTTGGAAGGCACTCAAAGTGCTACTGGGGAAGAGCTGCCTCCTCATAATAGAGTTTACCATGATGACATAAATGGAGTAAAGCTGTCGGAGAAAAGCCCGTGGGATCTTCATTTGCTAATGGGGCAGAACTCAAAATGAAGAGAAACAGCTATAAACATTCATTGAAAATTGGAACATGGAATGTATGAAGTATGAATCTGGGAAAATTGAAAGTTGTCAAAAGTGAAATGAAATGTATAAACATCGATATCTTAGACATTAGTGAGCTGAAATGGACTGATATTGGCCATTTTGAATCTGATGACCACATGGTTTACTATACCGGGAATGACAAATTGAAGAAGAGTGATGTTGCATTCATCATCAAAAAGAACACATCCAGATCAGTCATGAGGTACAACGCTGTCTGTGATAGGATAATATCCATGGGACTACAGGGAAGACCAATTAATACCACTATTATTCAAATCTATGCACCAACCACTAAAGCCAGTGAGGATGAAATAAAAGAATTCTACCAACTTCTTCAATCTGAAATCGATCAAACATGCAATCAAGATGTATTGATCATTACTGGTGATTGGAATGCAAAGGTTGGGAACAAAGAGGAAGGATCAATAGTTGGAAAATATGGCCTTAATGATAGAAATGATGCTGGAGAATGCATGATAGAATTCTGCAAAACCAATGATTTGTTCTTTTCAAATACCTCCTTTAGACAGCATAAGAGACAACTATATACATGGACTTTGCCAGATGAAATACATAGAAATCAAATTGACTACATCTGTGGAAACTTAGGGAGAGAATGTTCCCAACCCCTGGAAAAAAGAAAGACCCAAAAGACCAAAACAAAATAAAACAAAGACAAAAACAAAATCAAAACCATAGCACACTGTCCAGTAAGTAGCCTTTGCTGCACAGGTCAGTGCACGTGCACAGCAGAATCCTCCAGTGGTGAGTGGAGGTGTTCACTCACTCAGCCCCCTCTCTAGTCACCACCATGAAGGTGCACAGATAGATATTAAGACATGAATGGAAGAAATATTGTACACGATTTTTATCTCTGAAGGTCAGTTATGTATCTGCGTATGCACAGTGTATTTCTCCAAATGACTGTGTCCTTGTATATAGTAGTTGGTGTTGGCTCTTGCCTTTTATGTTGGGCTTTTACAAGGTGCAAATACAGTTTGGCTGCATGGCCAGTCCTGCTGTCTTTTGTTAGGTAAAGCAGGAATAAAGGTTCTTGCCCAATAGGAGAGTCCACTTTAGGGCTAAATCCCAGAGTCAGACATCATAAAAAGTCACCAAAGAGTTAGCTGGAACCACTTGGGCTTTCAAGGATTTCCTCTTTGTGCTGTGGGAAAATTGCACCCTATGGGCACAAAGCTGAACTCTTTTGGGGGTGCACTCCCACCCACCTGAAGATCTCTGGATTGGGCAGAGAAGGTTCAACAGGGAAGAGAATGAAAGAAAGTAAAAATAAAAAGCCATCACACCTCTTTTTACACAAGTCACTCCATGGCTTTGACGCTATCTGTATGCCATCTTGAAACCTTAGATTCCATCATGGATGCCAGGTGTGCTCACAGCATGAGAAAAAGGAGAGACAAAAGTGGCATACAGAGTAGAACTATGCAAACAGGAAAGCCTGTCTCCTTTTTGAAATCAAAACAGTCACTTTTGCAGCATAACCTCTCACTATAAATACACCTCAGACTGTGAACACCAGGAGATATTGCTGCTTATGACACCTTTCTCCAGCAAGTATTCTTTTTCTAATAAACCTCTTTTATACTACATTTCATGACTTTCCAATTTTCTGCAGTGCTATCAGTTTCAATGTCTGGAATCTTTACTCATATATATTAAAAATTGTTTGGGGATTATTTTTAATTTATTACTTGAACATCTCAAAACAGTTTGATATTTTATAAAATTGAGAGTTTATATTTTAACATAATACATCAATAATGAGAAAATTCTGATTTTGGAAATCTTGTAATACATTGCATAAATGCTTTTCCTTAGAAGAAGAATATGTTGTCTAAAAGTAAAATCCACCAGTTGTCTATCAGTTTGTCATGCTGCCATGCTTGCATGTACCTGTGGTTCTGTCAGCTATGACATCAGTATTTTAGATACCAGCAGAGTCACTGATATGGACAGGTTTCAGCTTAGCCTACACACTAGAAAGAAGGAGAGACAGATTACTTCTGAATATTTAGTCATCAAAAACCTTATAAATAGCAATAAAACACTGTCAAATAACACAAGAATTTTTAATATTAGAATATGATGAAGAGCATCATAATATTGTCAGATATAGTGCCAAATGACAACTCAAAAACACAAAGTCAAGTATTATAATGAATGTGAAAAGAACTGGAGATAGAAAACCAAAAGGGAAGAACACATTCAACATTTCACAAGCTGAAGGAAAAAAATCAAGGTTGACTTGAAATATTGAGGGATTCTATGGGCAAAATATTGAGAGCATCAAAAGGAGATGGAAGTAATATACACAGCCATTGTTCCAAAGAGAAATGGTCATTGTTAAAATATTTCAAGAGGTAGCATATTCTCAAGAGTCAATGATACTGAAGGTAGAAGTCCAAGGTGCATTGAAGGCATTTGCAAAGAATAACTCCCTGGGAATTGATATAACACAATTTGAAATATTTCAACAAACTGATATGGCACTGGAGGCATTTATTCATCTATGCTAAGAAATTTGGAAGACAGCCACCTGGCCAACTGATTGAAAGAAATCCACATTTGTAACCATTCCAAAGAAAAATGACCCAACAAAATGTGAAAATCTTCAGAAAATATCACTAATAATATAAGAAAGTAAAAAATTTTTAAACATAATTCAAAAGGGACTGTGACAGTACATTGACAGAAAACTGCCAGAGCTTCAAACTGGTTTCAGAAAAGTACACGGAATGAGGGATATAATGCTGATGTCAGATGGATCTTGGCTAAAAGCAGAACATGTCAGGCAGATGTTCCCTGTCCTGTATTAACAAAACAAAGTCTTTCAATTTTGTGGATCATGACAAGCTATGGACGGCATTGCAGAGAACGAATATTTCAGAATGTGTAATGTTTCTCATGAGGTAGCTATACATAGAATAAGAGACAGTTGTTTGAACACAACAAGGGACCCTGAAATGTTCAAAATTAGGAAAGGTATACACCAGGATTGTATTCTTTAACCATACTTATACAATCTGTATGCTGAGCAAATAATCGGATAATTCATATTGTATGAATAAAAACATAACATCAGGATTGGAGGAAGTCTCATTAACAATGTACAATATACAGATGATACAGCTTTGCTGGCTGAAAGCAAAGTGGACTTAAAATACTTATTTTAAAAGATCAAAGATCACAGCCTTTGACATGGTTTGCACCTAAATGTAAAGAAAACAAAAATCCTCACCAATGGATCAATAAATCACATCAAGATAAATGAGTAAAGTTTGAAGCTGTCAAAAACTTCATTTTGCTTGGATCAACCACCAATATTCATGAAAGTAGCAGTCAAGAAAGCTAATGACATTTTTTATTATGTAAATCTACTGCACAAAACTTTTTTAAGTGTTGAAAAGCAAAGATGTCAATTTGAGGAATAAAGCTCGTCTGACCCAGGTCATGGTATTTTCAATAACCTCATATGCATGTGAAAGTTGCACAATGAATAAGGAAGATAGTAGAATAATTGAAGCATTTGAGTTATGTTGTTGAAGGAGAATATTAAAAATACCATGGATTGCTAAAAGAACAAACCAATCTGTGTTGGAAGAAGTGCAGCCAGAATGATCCTTGGAAGCAAGAATGGCCAGACTACATGATATCAGGAGGGACCAGTCCATGGAGAACTGTATCATACTTTGTAAAGTAGAATGTAGGAGAAAAAGTGTTAGACCCCCAACAAGAAATATTGGCACAATGGACGCAGCAATGCACTCAAGTGAAGCAACCTTTGTGAGAGTGGTGCCAGGAACAAGCAGTGTTTTGTTTTGTTGTGCACAGGGTCAGAATTATTCATTAGTGACTGGATGTCACATAACAATTAATAAAATCAATACGAAGTAAAGTGTGATTTTGTTGTTTATTTTTAATGACATATTTATATAATTATTTAAAAAATATGTGAGAGAAATTGGAATGAAGATTTAATTATTAGATTAAAATTTTAGTTTATGCTAAATTGGTATGTTTGCTTTTAAAAATCATGATCTGGAAGTACTTAAATAAGAATAAAATAACAAAAGGTTTGTAAAATTTTCCAGTTTGTATTTTTATAGAAACCTACTGAATGAATCAAATGCTTAGAAAATATCCCATATTCTTACCATTTAGTAGTTGAACATTTATGCTATTTTTCCCTTGTTTTTGTGATGATCTAACATCAGGATTAGAGGAAGACTCATTAACAAACTGCGATATGCAGATGATACTGATGAAGATCAAAGAGCACAGCCTTCAGTATGGATTACATCTCAATGTCAAGAAAACAAAAATCCTCACCACTGGACTAATAAACAACATTCTTATCAACGGAGAAAAGATTGAAGTTGTCAAGGATTTCATTCTTCTTGAATCAACTATCAATATTCACGGAAGCAGCAGTCAAGAAATCAAATGATGTATTGCATTAGGCAAATCTGTTGCACAAGACCTTTTTAAAGTGTTGAACAGTAAAGATATCAGCTTGAGGATTCAGGTGTGCCTGACCCAAGCCATCATATTTTCCACAACCTCATATGCGTGCAAAAGCTGGACAGTGAATACAGAATACCGTAGAAGAATTGATGCTTTTGACTTATGGTGTTGGAGGAGAATATTGAAAGTGCCACGGGCTACCAAAAGAACCAATAGATCCGTTTTGGAAGAAGTGCAGCCAGAGTGCTCATTGGAGGTCAAGATGCCCAAACTTTGTCTCTCATACTTTGGATATATTGTCAGAAGGGACCAGTCACTGGAGAAGGATATCATGTTTGGTAAGGTGGAGGGTCAGAGAAAAAGAGGAAGACCCCCAATGAGATGGATTGGCCAAGTGGCAGCATCGATAGACTCAAGTGTGGCAACAGTAGTGAGGTTGGCCCAAGATTGGGCAGTGTTTCATTCTGCTGTGCATAAGACGCTCTGAGTCAATACTGACTCGATGGCACCTAACAAAAACAATAATACTCTTTATGACTTTGTAGCTATGAATATGTATTTTCCTATGTTTCTTTTTCTATGAGGGCACTCTACATTCTGTTTATCATTCTAAGAGGATCTGAACTTTTCCTCCACCTTAGCATGATTCCCCTTTTATTTTCTTCAATGATACCATTTACCTAATAGGTTTTGCTGTTTGATATTACCATTGTAGATTGTTCTGTACATCCCAAGAGACCATGAAACACGGCTTCTCACCATTAATGAAAATACTTATTTGAAGCAGATTGTAGCAACAAGCGTTTCTACATGCCAGATAAAATTTACATACAAAACCGCAGGCTCATCTTCTCTTCAATTTGCATTAATATATATTGAACACAGAGGATTTACTTCCCCCATGAAATTCAAACTTGTAGTTTTCTACAGGATTAAAACAAGATTAGTGTGTATTAGCATAAACTCTGAAAAAACAAACTGTTAAGGCATGAGTGGATCTTAATTAAATAAAAAAGTTGTTATGCTCATGCTTGTATCAAAAATGAATTGGTCTTAAAAACAATAACTTTTTAATCATACGTATCTATTGGATTAGTCAATGATACCGTAATTTTAAATAGGGAGAGAATAAAATTGCATTTTGGCACTTCACTAAAATGTAATCGTAATTAGCACTGCTATATTCTTAGAATATGTGATGGATTCTTCTTTGAGTGGAAATAGGGCAATTTGCATTTAGATCTGAATTCTACTACGGCAAGTAAATCTTTCATAATACCCAGTTTCCCATATGTGAAACTCTAATGCATGTAAATTTACTTTACTTAAATGATTAGCCTTTTAAGCATCTTGAACACCTGATACAGCAACGATTGAAGTAGAAGAAAGATCATGTATAATGCCTAAACTAGTGTTCTGTTCAAAAGCAATATGAAAAGGACTACACTTTTTTGATGAAAGGGAAGTACTAAGAGGTAGGAAAGTTTATTTTGGTTTTAATGGTGGCCTCAATTTATCAGAACTTAACCTGGTCCTACGTAAAATAAGAATATACAACATAATTTTGAAGGTCACATTTGAATCGTAAAAAAAAAAAAAATTACTATATGTCTTATAAAATTATATTCCAATATACACTATATAGTCAAAACAAGTTTCTAAATGAGAATAGACTTCTAAAATCAATCATTCTATAAAATTTACTTCAAAAATTATAACAGTTCTCTTTGTTCATTCTGTTAACTATATCTTTAAAGTCATAAATATGGTCATTTTTTTTCATTGCCAATGTAGGATAAGCAGTGGACTGCCAGCCACAAGTTCAGCAGCTCATATCCATCAGTGGATACGTGAAAACACTACACAGGGTTGTAAGAGTTGGAGCGGACTCAACAGAACTTAACAACAACAGCAACACAAAAAGTATGTTGCTATTATTGTGTGCCCTTGAGGCAGTTCTAACTCATAGAGACTCTGTATGGGGATTCTGGCCTTGAACTGCCAACTTTGCAGTTAAAAACCCAATGTTTATCTTACATCTCCATATCAGGGCTGGCACTATAGGATAAGCCCTATACAGTTAACCTCAAAATTGAATGCTGCTCAATAGAAGAAAGTTGAAGCTTTGTACTAATATAAATATGCTGTGGATTTTGTTAAATGACATGGAGTTGGTTCCTGAGGAGTGGTTGATGAGTTTGAACCACTGACTTTGGAGTCCAAAACAACTTTAGCACTGAGTGCTTATCCTGTGGTACCACACCAGGATTCATATGGAATTATTTTAAAATTAATATATCAGTGCTGTGATGCTGGATGCTTGAATACCAGTAGGGTCACCCATAGTGGGCAGGTTTAAGCAGAACTTCCAAACAAAAGCAGACAAGGAAGAAGGAGACGTAGGTTACTTCTGAATGTTTATTTTTGTTTTGAAGTGCCATCGAGTCCGTTCTGACTCATAGAAACTCCATATAGAAGTTCCAAGGAGTACCTCGTGTGTTTGAATAGACCTTGTACTTCAAACCGACCTTAAGGTTGAGTGCTTATCCTACAGCACCACACCAGGGCTCTTCTGAATGTTTAGCAATTAAAAATCTTTTAAATAACTGTAGAACATTCTCAGATACAGTGCTAGAAAATGAGAACACTTGGAATATCAGCAGACTATTGTAATATATAGTGCCATGTGATGAGCCCTGGAGGTTTGACGACACACAAAATATGATTGAGGAAGAGCTACCTCCTAAAAGTACAGTTGACCATAATGATAAGAAAGGACTAAAGCTTTCAAGGCTTTCATCTACTGATCATACATGACTCAGAATGAGGAGAAACAGCTTCAAACAACCATTGATAATCAGAATATAGAATACATGAAGTATGATTTTAAGCAAATTAAATGCTGTCAAAAATTAAATACAACACATAAAGATTGAACTTTTAGGCATTAGTGAGCTGAAATGGACTGTCATTGGCTATTTTGGATCAGAAAAACATGTGGTTTGCTATACAGGGAATTAAAAATTCTGAAGAAAGGTGTTTCATTCACTGTCAAAAAGAACATTTCAATATCGATGTTGAAATGCAATGCTGTGTGTGATCGAATAATGCACATAAGCCTACATACAAGGAAGACCAGCTAATATCACCATTATACAGATTTACTCACCAAGCACTACAGCCACTGACTATGAAATTGAAGTATTCTACCAACCTCTTTGGAGTCCTGGTGTGGTGTTGTTGGTTAATGCAATGCACTGCTAAATCCACTTGAACCTGGAAGCCTGAGGTTCGAGTTCACCAGCTGCTCCTTGGAAACCCTATACAGGTTTGCTATGGATGAGAACCCAACTCAACGACACGTTAATAACAACAACAGAGTTCTGGATTTGGTGGGCAGCAGTGACAGAAAGGTAGGAAAGGCTCCATGGAGATGAGATTGAAAACGTTGGGAAGTTGTGCTCACAGAACAACACCAGAGCTCTTGATCTAGCATAAGGTACTGGATATCAGTTTCCTGCACACGCAAGTGGAAAAATCATGATATAAAGAAAAATGCTGTGAGTTAGAAATCACTCGAGACAGGACCCCCTGTGGAACCACCCCACCAGGGTGGAGTTCAGAGGGCGGGGCACAGCCAGCCCGGCACAGGGCACGGGCACTAAAAGTGGTTCAGTGATATTTGCAAAAGGAGGTGCTGGGGATTCTACACATTTTTTCCTCCTCTTACCTGCCACGCCTTCTTTACCCTCCCTAAAAAAAAAAAAAAAAAAAAAAAACAAAGTCCAATGCTGAGCCCATTGTTTTCCCATGGCACAGAGAGAAGGAGCTTGGCAGCTACTTATGATGTCAGCCTAGGGGTCTTATCCCTAAAATTTGCGTAGGACCCTTTACTCTGGCCTATCTAGCAAGAAAAAAGCAGGCCCGTCAGGCCTGGCAGACAAACCATATGAACAATCTGTAAAACCCCAACATAAAAGAACGCAGCTATCTTGAGAATTATGCTATGCACACGCAGAAACCTAACTGACCTTTAGAGACAAAAATAGAAGACAATCTTTCTCCCATTAACTCCTCAATATCTACCTGATATTGAGATGATCAATATCCATATTGGCCTCCAAGAAGCATTCTGGCTGCACTTCTTCCAAAATGGATCTATTGGTTCTTTTGGCAGCCCATGGCACTTTCAATAGTCTCCTTCAATGCCATAGCTCAAAAGCATCAATTCTTCTATGGTCTTCCTTATTCACTGTCCAGCTTTCACACGCATATGAGGTTGTTGAAAACACCATGGCTTGGGTCAGGCGCACCTTAGTCTTCAAGCTGACATCTTTACTGTTCAACACTTTAAAAAGGTCTTGTGCAGCATATTTGCCTAATGCAATGCGTCACTTGATTTCTTGACTGCTGCTTCCGTGAGTGTTGATGGTTGATCCAAGAAAAATAAAGTCCTTGACAATTTTAATCTTTTCTCCATTGATAAGAATGTTGTTTATTGGTCCAGTGGTGAGGATTTTTTGTTTTCTTTACATGGACCTTTGTAATTCTGGGATTCACATTTAGGTCTTAATTCATGCTGAGTTGGTTTTTGTATAAGGCCTGAGGTAAGGTCTTGTTTCAATCTTTTGCATATCGCTTTCCAGTTTGCCTGCACCATCTGTTGAAGAGACTATCTCCTCGCCTTGCAATATACTTAGGTACTTTGTCAAAAATCTGTTGGCTGTATATGGATGGGTTAATTTCTGGATTCTTAATTCTGTTCCATTGATTGATGTATCTTTCATTGTACAAGTGCCAGGCTCTTTTGACCATTGTAGTCATGCATTAAATTTTGAAATCAGGGAGTGAGTGGCTTCCCACCTTGGTCTTCTTAAGCACTGCTTTGCTTATCCTGCATCTCTTTCCTTTCCATATAAAGTTTGTAATTGTTTTTCCCATCTCTTTGAAGAATGTCATTGGAATCTGGATTGGGATTGCATTATATGTGTAAATTGCTTTGGGCAATATTGGCATTTTCACAGTATTAAGTCTTCCTATCCAGGAGCATGGTACATTCTTCCATTTGTTTTCTTGAAGTAGTGTTCTGTAGTTTTTTTGTATAGGTCCTTTGTTTCTCTGGTTATATTTATTCCTAGATATTTCATCCTTTTGGCATATATTATAAACGACATTGTTTTCCTAATGTCCTTTTCCGTACTGTCATTGTTACTATAGAGGAATTCAACTGATTTTTGTATATTGATCTCATACCTTGCCAATTTACTGAAACCTGCAATGGGGTCTAGTAACTTTTTTACTGAGTCTTTGGAGTTTTCTATATTTAGGACCCTATTGTCTGCAAATAGAGAGAGTTTTACTTCCTCTTTGCCAATTTGGGTGCCTTTGATTTCCCTATCTTGCCATATAGCTTTCGCTAATACTTCCAAATCAATATTGAATAGGAGTGGTCACAAAGGACATCATTGTCTGGTTCCTGTTCGCAGAAGGACGCTTTCAGTTTCTCTTCATTGAGAATAATGTATGCTATTGGTTTTGTATATATGCTCTTGATTATGTTGAAGAATTTCCCTTCAATTCCTACTTTGTTGAGTGTCTTTATCAGGACTAGATGTTGGATTTTATCAAATACCATTTCTACATCAATCGATATGATCATGTGTTTTTTTGTTTTTGTTTTCTTTTTCATTGTTTATATGGTAGATTACATTGATTGTTTTTCTAGTGTTGAACCATCCTTACATCTTTGATATGAACCCCCCTTGGTCATCATGCATTGATTTTTTGATGTACTGCTGGATTCTGTTAGCTAAGATTTTATTGAGAATTTTTGCATCTATGTTCATGAGGGATATTGATCTGTAGTTTTCTTTCTTAGTGATGTCCTTTCCTGGTTTTGGTATGACGGCTTTGCTTGCTTCATAAAAGTATTAGGGAGTTTCCCATCCTCTTCTATATTCTGGAATACTTTGAGTAGAACTGGTAACAGCTCTTCCCTGAATGTTTGTTAGAGCTCACCAGTGAAGCCGTGTGGACTTCTTTTGGTTGGGAGTTTTTTGATGACTGAATAATTTTCTTCTATTGTTATGGGTCTTTTCAAGTCTTCTACTTCACTCTGTGAGAGTTTAGGTAGGTCTTGTTTTTGTAAAAATATATCCATCTCTTCTACGTTTTCAAATTTGTTGGAGTACACCTCTTCATGTTGTTGTTGTTATGTGCCGTGGAGTCCAGTTCCGACTCATAGTGACCCTGTACAGGGTTTCCGAGGCTGTAAATCTTTACAGGAGTAGAAAGCCTCATCTTTCTCCCATGGAACAGCTGGTAGTTTTGAACTGCTGACCTTGCGGTTTGCAGCCCGATTCGTAACCACTATGCTACCAGATTCCATTATTATCCTTTTGATTTCCTTTGCTTCTGTTGTGACATCTCCCATGTGATTTCTAATATGTGTTATTTGTGTCTTTTCTCTCTTTTCTTTTGTTAGGTTTGCCAATGATTTGCCAATTTTATTAATTGTTTCAAAGAACCAGCTTCTCATCCTGTTGATTTTTTCTATAGTTTTTCAGTAACTTATTTCTGGTTTTGGACATGTGTTGATATCTTTAATTGTGTTTTCTTGGACATTTTCGATAGTTATGTGGGTTTTTAATTTTTAATGCTTGATGGATATATGTTGCTTTGTTGTTAAGCTTATTGAGCATCTCCTGGTGGATATGATCTGGAGATAGGCTTCCCTTTTCACGTGTATTGTCTAGCAGCTGGTATTGACTCTTGTCCAGATGGTGGGATATTACAGGGTATTCTTGTAGCTTGGCTATATGAGCACAGTTGCTGTCTCTTCTTCAGTAAGGTAGGGGGAGAAATCTCCCACACCTAGGAAAAGAGTGAGGCCAAAAGGAACAAAGACAGAAACAACCAATTAAAAACAAAAATAAAATTGTGATTGCAATTTTACTATTCTTCAGTGCCTTTGTTTTGCAGGCAGGGATAAAGGGTCCCACCTAGGTCAACTTTGAGGCTGGGTCCCAGAGTCAGACATCATAAGAAAAGCCTGCTGGATTCTTCTCTCTGTCTTAGGAAAACTGTGGGTGCAACACTGGCACCCAGAAGATACAGAAGATACAGAAGATCCAGATCTCTGCCGCTGTTCCTCAGACTGCTCCTTCTCTGCTTTTTCTGCCAGTGCTCACTTATTTATGCCCAACAATTTGGAATACAGCTACCTAGCCAATTAATTGGAAAAGATCCACATTTGTGCCCATTCCAAAGAGAGGTGTCCCAATGAAATACAGAAATCATAGAACACTCTCATTAATATCACATGTAAGTAAATTTTGGCTAAATATAATTAAAATTGGTTGCAACAGTACCTTTGACAGGAAATTTCCAGAAATTCAAGCTGGAATAAAAGAGGATGTGAAACTAGAAATACAATTGCTGACATGAGATTGATTTTAGCTGAAAACAGAGAATATCAGAAAGATGTTTACTTTTGCTTTGTTGACTATACAAAGGCTTTAGACTGTGTGGACCACGGCAAACTATGGATAGCAGTGTGAAGACTGGATATTTCAAACACTTAATTGTGTTCAGGAAGAACCTGTACATAGACCAAGAAGTAGATGTTTGAAAAGAACAAGGGAACATTGAATGGTTTAAAATCAGAAAATACATGTGCTCCAGGGCTGTATCCTTTCACCATACATATTCAATCTATACGCTGTACAGATAATCTGAGAAGCTGAATTATATGAAGATAAAATTGGCATAAGGATTGGAAGATGACTCATCAACAACATGCAATATGCGGATGATACAACCTTGATTGTTGGAAGCAAAAATGACTTAAAATACTTTCTGATGAAGGTCAAAATCTACAGCCTTTAGTATGTATCATATTTTAATGCAAAGCATATATCCTCAAAATTAGACCAATAAATAACATCATGATAAATGAAGAAAAGTTTGAATATGCCAGATTTCATTTTGTTGGGATTCACAATCAACACTCTTGGAAGCAGCAGTTAAGAAATCAAACAACATATTTCATCAGGTAAATAATTCTGCTCAAAAAACTCTTTAAAGTGTTTAGGAGCAGACCTCAATTAGGAGTAAAACATACACCTCACCCAAAGCATAGTATTTTCAATAGCCTCATATGCATATGAAAGTTGAACAATGAATAAGAAAGACTTTAGAAGAATTGATGCATTTGAAATATGTTGTTGGAAATGAATATTCAAAGTACCATGGGCTGACAGAGAACAAACAAATCTGTGTTGAAAGACTTACGTTCAGAATGCTCCTTGGAAGCCAGGATGTTGAGACTTCATCTTTGAAATTTCAGACATGCTATCAGGAAGGACCATTCTTGGAGAAGGATGTCATTCTTGGTAAAATGGAAGGTCCGAGATAAAAATGAAGACCTCAAGGAGATGAATTCTCATAGTGGCAACAGCAATGGGCTCAAACGTAACAGCAATTTTGAGGATGGTGTAGGCATGAGTGTTTCATTCTGTTCTTCACAGGGTCACTATGACTTTAATCTGTCTCCATGGTACCAAATAACAATATAGATGACACTATATATGTTTATATGTTACTGTTATATCCAAAACTCTGGTAATGTAGTGGTTATGAGTTGGGCTGTTAATCTAGTGGTAAGCAGTTCAAAATTACCAGCCATTCCATGGGAGAAAGACAAGCCTTTCTGCTCCCATAAGGATTTAGTCTCAGAAACCCTATACAATGTCACTATGAGTCATAACCGACTCCAAGGCACACCACCATCACCACCATATGTTACATATAAAGTGAATAGTGTGTCAGTGTGTCTCTGGAAAGCAGACAACAAGACAGAATTGTTGTTGTTGTTGATAAGTGCCACCTAGTAGGTTCTGTCTCATAGTGACCCTGTATAGAGTTTCTGTGGAGTGCCTGGTAAGTTTGAACCTATGACCTTGCAGTTCAAATGGAACTTGCAGTGCTGTAAATTATCCTGTCATGCCACACAAGGACTCCATGACAGAATTAGAAGTACAAAAACATAGTGTATAAAATGCCTGTGAAAGTAAAGGTGTCAAGGAGCATGAACAAAGAGAAACTTAGACTGCTGTGCATGTTTTAAACCTGTGAAAAGATTGAAGTAATGGAAGACTGAATAGGTCAAAGCTCACACTGTGGTGCAGCTCTCTGAAAGTCTTGGTCAAGTCACTGAAAACTCCATAGCAAAGTTCACCTGTTACTGTGTCCTATACTGGGGAGAAATAACTCTAATGTACCCAACATGCTCATTCAGAGAGCAGAACATATCAGAAGAATGTATGACATACAGTGGTGTATCTTAGCAAATTCCCAAGATGCAGCAGGTGAAAACTGTCAGCTAATTGAATTCCTCTAAAAAGTTTTCCTCATGACAGGAGCACTTGAGTGTTGTGCCTTCATAGCAAACACAATTAGTGTCAATTACATCCTTACAATTTTATGTCTTCTAGTAATTGCACTCAATGCATATGAAATATTTGACTCAGATAACACTTAAAATGGAACAAAAATAGATTTCTTGTTAACTTCAAAGTAGATGATTCTTTACAGAAGCATTTATTTATTTCCTGTACAACGTTTCCTATAAATACTTACTAATACTGTGAGACTGAGTGATTGGCTGCTTTCCTAAAAATTTAAGGAAATTCACTTGGACGTGAAACCATCTGAGTATGAACTATGCAAATCTAGTTTGCATCATGAATAAAGTATCCACTTAATCCTCATAATAACCTTGTGACATTTCAGTTAACCAAATGAAAAACGGTAGTAATCTTTGATACAAACAACATAGGATAATTGAAATAATAACCAATTGAAACACACCTGTGGAGAACCTCTACAGAAGCTGTGCTTATCAGATGGCTTGAATTAGCTAAAGTTTGTATTTCATCAGGTTAAAAGGTAGGAAGGAAGTCCTATTAAATACATTTTTAAGTTTTGACAAGCAGTCCTATAATCAAGTACAATCTTAGATTCTGCTATATGAAAATATGCAAAACAAATTAACTTTGTGGACATTTTTTTCCAAATTAACTATTCATAGTGTCTGCTAGGCTCAGTATCATTACTGTCCATCAGAAGACAAATATATACTAGAGAGATTTAGGGATAAGGAAAAGGTACAGGTAAAGGTGTCAGCAAGAGCAAGTAAAGACACAAAGTCAGAATACTGGGGGGGCGGGGGGGAAGATTCAAGATATTACACAATAAAAAATAAAAGTGATTGAAAATTACAGAAGCCCAGTAAGAGAAACTAATCAAATAGTAAATTTAATAGACTGAAAACTGAAAAGAAGAAAGTATTTACTAATTCTAGATTTTTATAACTGTCTTATCATTTACTGATCTTCAGACATTTAAAATCTTCAGAAGATGATACAGAAACAAAGTCATAATTTCAAAAAACTATTTTATTCTCAGAAAAATAATAGAAAATATATTTGCAGTCTCTTATATTATATTCGTAGTGGTTACGAATCGGGCTGCGAACCTTAAGGTCAGCAGTTCGAAACTACCAGCCGCTCTGCGGGAGAAAGATGAGGCTTTCTACTCCCGTAA
>NW_006408609.1:380235-394445 GCF_000296735.1 Chrysochloris asiatica
GAGTAGAAAGCCTCATCTTTCTCCCGCGGAGCAGCTGGTAGTTTCGAACTGCTGACCTTATGGTTCGCACACTATAGTTTAGTTAAAACTTTCAGTCATTAATTCCATTCTAATTTCCTTATAATAAAAGCAGATCATCTATTGATTTATAATTATGTTTATCTATAAAAGACATTACTAAAATTTATGTATATACATAGTATGGCAAATTGCATATAGAAATGAAGTACCTATAATATCTATGAGGAGACTTTAAAACATTTGTGGAAAAATTCCATTATCTTTTAATTCCATTTTTCCATGAACTTTTTTAAGCCCCCTTGTTTGTGTGACAGAGGTTCCAAGGAGAAGCTCATGGGTTTGAACTGACAACCTTTAGTTAGCAGTCCACTGCTTATCCTGCAGTGCTATAACAGGGCTCCTTAAGCACTTAAGATAGAAGAAATTGAGAAGCAGAAAGCACGGAGTTAATATGGTAGCACCACAAAGTTGCATGTGATTCAGTGTCATGGATAGAGAAGAATATTGAAAGTACCATGGACTTCCAGAATAATAAACAAATTTGTGTTGGAATAAATGCAGCCAGTATGTTCCTTGAAAGCCAGTATGGTCAATCTTTGTGTCTTGTACTTTGGACAGGTTTTCAGGAAGGATCTGTCCCTGGAGAAAGACATAATTTTTGGTAAAGTATAGGGTCATCAAAAATAGAAAGATCTCCAATGAGATAGATTGGCACAGTGGTAGCAGCAATGGTCTCAAGTGTAACAATAATTATGAGGTTGGTGCAGGACCAATAGTGTTTTCTTCTATTGTGCATAGGTTCATTTTAAGTTGTAACTGACCTGACAGCATCAAAGAGCAACGATAAACTTCTCCAATCTGAAGTTGATCAAATATGCAATCAAGATGCCCTGAGATTTGCTTATGATAGGAATGTAAAAGTTGGAAAAAAAAAAAAGTATTAGTAGTTAGCCAAACCCTTCTAGAAGGAAATGATGCTGGAAATCAGATGACAGAATTTTGTGAAATCAATGACTTATTCATTGCAAATACCTTTTCAACAACATAAATGGCAACTATACATGAGTGCCTCAGCAGGTGGAATACGCAGGAAACAAACTATGTTTGTGAGAAGAAACTATGGAGAAGCTCAATAACATCAGTTAAAAACAAGGCCAGGGCCTGCCTGTGGAACAAACTCATTTGCTCTTATGCAAATTGAAGCTGAAGCAAAGAAAATTAAAACAAATCCACTGAAGACAAATGTTGTTAAGTGCTCTTGAGTTGGTATGGACTCAGCAACCCTGTACACAACAGAACAAAACATTGCCGGTTCCAGGGAAAACCTCACAATCATTACTAATCTTTAGCCCACTCTGCCACCATTGTGCCAGTCCATCTTGTTGGGGGTCTTTCTCTTTTTCTCTGACCCTCTGCCTTACCCAATACTTTATCCTTATTCAGTGACTGTTCCCTCTTGATAATATGTCTGAATATGACAGATGAAGTCTGGCCATCCTGGCCTCCAAGAAGCACTCTGGCTGCACTTCTTCCAACACAGATCTATCTGTTTGTTCTTTTGCCAGACCATGGTACTCTTAATACTCTATTCCAACACCATAACTAAAATGAATAAATTATTCTATGGTCTTCCTTATTCACTGTCCAGATTTTGCATGCATATGAGGTTATTGAAAACAACTTGGCTTGGGTCAGGTGCACCTTAGTCTTCAAACTGACATCTTTGCTCTTCAATACTTAAAATAGGTCTTGTGCAGCAGATTTGCTTAGTGCAACATGTCATTTTCTTGCTAGACTGCTGCTTCCATGAGTGTGGATGTTTGATCAGAGCAAAATTAAGTCTTTGACAGCTTCATTTTTTTTCTCCAGTTATATGGAAGTTGTTTATTGGTCCAGTGGTAAGGATTTTTGTTTTCTTTACACTGAGATGCAACCAAAATGTTGTTGTTGTTAGGTGCCATAGAGTTGGCACCAACTCATAGCAACCTTATGCACAGCAGAACGAAACAATGTCCGATCCTGGGCCAACCTCACTACTGTTGCCACACTTGAGTCCATTGATGCTGCCACCTGGCCAATTCATCTCTTTGGAGGTCTTCCTATTTTTCTCTGACTCTACATCTTACCAAACCTGATATCCTTCTCTAGCGACTGGTCAAGAAATCAAACATCATATTGAATTAGGCAAATCTGCTACACAAGACCTTTTTAAAGAGTTGAAGAGCGAAGATGTCAGCTTGAGGACTAAGGCGCTCCTGACCCAAGGCAAGGCATTTTCAATAACCTCATATGCATGCAAAAGTTGGACAATGAATAAGGAAGACTGTAGGAGAATTGATGCATTTGAGTTATGGTGTTGCAGGAGAATGCTGGAAGTACCATGGGCTGTCAAAAAAAAAAAAAAAACAACCGATCCTTGTTGAAAGATGTACAGACAGAGTGTTCCTTGGAGGCCAGGATGGCCAAACTTTGTCTCTCATACTTCAGACATATTATCAGGAGAGACCAGTCTCTGGAGAAGGATATCATGCTTGGTAAGGTGGAGGGTCAGAGAAAAAGAGGAAGACCCCAATGAGATGGATTGGCAAAGTGGCAGCATCAATGGGCTCAAGTGTGGCAACAACTGTGAGGTTAGCCTAGGACCAGGCAGTGTTTTATTCTGTTGCACATAGGGTCACTGTGAGTTGGTAGCGCCTCAATGGCACCTAACAACAACTACTGAAAATACGATTTTCTTTTACAGCACAAGTGGAAACCTGTGGTCTTTTATATGGTCACTGAGCTGTGATGTCTTAACCCTGAGCTAAATCTTTCCTTTGTCACTTGTTATATCGTAAGTAGGACTTACCAAATAGCTTCTCTATTCTTCTCATTCTGACAAAATTTCAGAAATGTTTGAAACCCATAATCACCCAGAGACTCACTTTTCTCTAATTCTTGATCTATTGGTGACAATATTTCGCTTATTGATAGTTCCACCTCACGCCATGGATTAGCAGCACTCTCCCCCTCTTCACTAGTGGAGACAGAGTTATCAGTTCATTTAAAACTAGTGAATCTTGAAAGCCAATTGAGAAAACTCATTCTTACAATTTTGTGTCTCTAGAACTACTTCTGATACCATTGTCTTAGGTAGGGTTATCTAGAAAAGAAAACCAATGAAGTGTATATATGTATATATAAATAAAAGTTTATATCAAGAAAATAGATCCCAAAATTGTAGCAGTGGGCAAGTTGAAGTCCCTGGTTCAGACTTCTGACTCAAACAGCTACAGGATTTATGAACCAAGATCAGCAGGTCTTCTGCCATGCCAGGAGGTCAGGTAAGTAATATGGCAGACTACTAATTATTCTCAGGATCAGAAGGGCTAGAGTAGGCTACTGACTCAAGTCCAAAAAACTAGAGGTCAGATAATGAGCCACATGCAGGATCCAGACCCAGCAGAAAGTAACAACCCCTGCCTGAGTGCCCAATATATGGGAAAAAAGGCCCCACTCCCTAGGAAATTTCCTTTCAATTGATAGTGTGTTCATAGAAGTTCTCATCATAGAGGTTAGTACAGTCTATTAAATTTCATCAGGGGAATGACTACATCTCAACGGACAAACTATGAGCATCCTGGACTAGTCAAGCTGACACAGATCCTTAACTACCACTGTTGGTAAATCATGTTGTTGGTATTGTGTGCTGTGGAGTCGGTTCCAACTCATAGCGGCCCTGTAAAGAGTTTCCAAGGCTGTAAATCTTTACAGGAGCAGAAAGCCTCATCTTTTTCCTGCGGAACAGCTGGTAGTTTCAAACTGCTTACCTTGTGATTTGCAGCCCAATTCGTAACCACTAAGCTACCAGAGCTCCATTGGTAAATCATAGGGTTAAGAGAAAAAAAAAGAGGATGACCCTCAAGGATATGGATTGACACAGTGACTGCAACAATGGACTCAAATGTTGCAACAAATGTAGAATTTACAGCAGAAATAAGTGTTTTGTGCTGTTATACATAGGGTTGTTATGGGTCAGAAATAGTTCAATGGTACCTAACAACAATCACAAGTGGGTGGCTTAAACAAACAGAAATTTTATTTCTTCATTGTTTGTTGCTATTGTTGAGAGCTGTCGAAACAGAAACCCTGTATAGGAGTGGCCATTGAACTTGAACCACTGACTTTTCAGTTCAAACTGACCTTGTGGTCCAGTGCATTAAGCCGCAGTGCCATACCAGGATTCCACTTCACTGCTTAGGAGACTAAAAGTCTAAATTCAAAGTATTCTATTGGCAATAGGGCAAGGGGTTTCTCTCTCTCTCTCTCTCTCTCTCTCTCTCTCTCTCTCTCTCTCTCTTTGCTGTGGGGGAAGATCTTTGTTTCTTTTAGCTTCTATTCCTAGTTTATTTTGCTATCTCCACATGACATCCATCTCCCTCCCCTGCCATGGTTCTTGCTTGTCCCCTATCCCTAATCCGCTCTTTTCTCATTTCAGAAGTGAGTAGGCTACACAAATATGTCTTCACTGACAAAACAATTGTGGTATTTCCAAATGTGATCACATCTACAGGTATAGGGATTACAGAGAAAGATTGTTTGCTTCACAAAAAAAGAAATATTATTTGTTTTAGGTATATTACAGCAAAAGAAACAAAAAACTCAAGTTTTTAAATCAAGAAAAGTTATTTTAAAACTCAAAAATTTATTCATTTTCTCATAGTTTTGGAGCTAGAAGTCCAATTCAGGGTACTGGGTCCAGATGAATGTTCTTTGTTGGTAGTTTCAAGAGTTCCTTGGTGTTTCTGACATTCCATCAGGTCTA
Source organism: Chrysochloris asiatica (assembly GCF_000296735.1). Lineage (NCBI taxonomy): Eukaryota > Metazoa > Chordata > Mammalia > Afrosoricida > Chrysochloridae > Chrysochloris > Chrysochloris asiatica. The sequence goes on from NW_006408609.1 coordinate 385,061, forward strand.
ATTTTTCCATGTCTGTATGTCTCTATAGCTATAATTCTTATTTTATAAGACCTTATTTTTTTTAATAAACTAGTTAACAAAGAATAAAATCCCTATTACTAACCAGGGTCATAGGCATACGTGCAGATTTTAATACTTAAAAATAATTTTTTGAGATACATAATTTAATCCATACAATGGTTATTGTAGTAGAGAAAGTATGCACATAAAATATATACATATTCCTGATAATAAAATTTTCCATTTTACTTTTTAAAAGTACCTAATCTCAGGTAAATCAAAAGTGAATATAATAACATAAGTCATAATGTTTTGTATTAGACTTGTTTTATGACAATATTTTTTATAGTTCTATTATTCTTAATGAAAATAGGAAGGTACCATTACTAGAAACCAATTTTGTTTTAATTATATAGAGAGGAATGAAAAAGATGACTTTAAAACCATAGAGATGTAATGCAGGCACCATTTTAATTCCCTGTAAGCAGAATGAACCACTCATTACATTGTATGAATTAATTGGTAACAATCATTATCCACAAAATTCCAAAGAAGCTACAAATGAACTTTATGGAATAAACAGTTCCAGAATATGCTATAATTATGATTCTCATTTTAAAATGTCAAGGAAAATAAATGACATTCCTCCCTCCCTGCCTTCCTCGGATGGCGGCTGTTTATGCTGGACGTGTGGCCAGAGACGGGTAAGGATCACATGGAACCTCGGCTACTTAAGACAGAGCCATTGCCATGCTGCAATGAGTCTCAATGACTGGTAAGACTGAGGAATTCGCACTGACCACCTAAGACAGGCAGCGTCCCTTAAACAATCAATAAATAAGGAGGATTCAGATGCAGACAGTGCAGACCCGGTCAGGAGGCCAAGCCCCTGAGGGCCCAAGCGTTGTTGACCGTCCAAACCATAGGCTCTGAGGATCAGACTCTAGCTACCTAGTAGACATAGCAAACTGTCCCTCATCTGATTATTCAGTAATGCTTGTTAGTAATCTCATACATGAGCCCTCGATATCCACAGACAAATGTAAAAACCTTCCCTAAAAGCCGAGACTGTAAATTCCAAAAAGGCAAGTCCCCCCCCCATCCAAAAAAAAAAAAGCTAAAGAGGATAGAAAGAAACACTGTAAACTGATGACATATGGAGGGGATAATAATCAATGTAATGAAACAAGTTATATGAATGGTTGAATGTGAAGCTGATGATATGCCCTGTAAACTTTCACTCAATGCAAAATAAAAACATTTAATTAAAAAAAAAAAAAAGAAAATAAATGACATATTTGCCTGCCGAACAACAATTTTATAGTCCACATAAAGAGTTAAACCACTAATCACTAGTCAGTAATTACATAACAGTAGTAGGCCCAGGATCGGGCAGTGTTTCTTTCTGCTGTGCATGAGGTCTCTATGAGTAGGTACCGACTCGATGGCACCTAATAACAGTAACAATACCTACAGATAAGGAACCATGGTGACAATGTAGGATAAATATTGGAATGAGAAACTCAAGGTTTGCTGTTTTTGTTAAGTGCCTTCCAGTCAGTTCTGACCTATAAGTGATCCTGTATAGGTTTTCCAAGAAGTAGCTGATGAGCTTGAAATGTTGACCTTGCAGTTCAAACTGACTTTGCAGTCTAGTGCACTAATCCACAGTGTCACCATCGAGTCGGTACTGACCAATAGCAACCTTATGCACAGCAGAACCAAACACCGCCCAATCCTAGGCCAATCTCACTATCATTGTCATGCTTGAGTCCATCGATGCTGCCATTAGGCAAATCCATCTCGTTGGGGGTCTTCCTCTTTTTCTCTATCTACTTACCAAACATGATATCCTTCTTCAGTGAATGGTCCCTCCTGACAACATGTTTGAAATATGAGACACGAAGTTTGGCCATACTGGCCTCCAAGGTGCACTCTGGCTACACTTATTCCAAAAGGGATCTATTAGTTCTTTTGGCAGCCCATGGCACATTCAATATCCTCCTCCAACACCATAACTCAAAAGCATAGATTCTTCTATGATCTTCCTTATTCACTCACTGTACAGCTTCCGCATGCATTTGAGGTATTGAAAATACCATGGTTTGGGTCAGGTGTGTCTTAGTCCTCAAGTTGAGATCTTTGCTCTTCAACATATCTTTCTTGTCTTCTTAATGACTTTTTGCTTTCTTCATGTATAATGTTCTTTATGTCATCCCACAACTCTTCTTGTCTTGGGTGTTTAGTGTTTAATATATCAAATCTATTCTTCAGATGATGTCTAAATTGAAGTGGGATATAACCAAGGTAATATTTTGGCTCTTGTGGACTTGTTTTCATTTTCTTTAGCTTCAATTTGAATTTGCATATGAGTAATTGATGGTCTGTTCCACAGTCTGTCCCTGGCCTTATATTGCCTGGTGATATGGAGCTTTTCCATCGTCTCTTTCTGCAGATGTAGTCAATTTGATTTCTATGTATTCCATCTGGTGAGGTCCATGTGTATAGTCGTCTTTTATGCTGTCTAAAGAAGGTATTTGAAATGAAAAACTCATTGGTTTTGTCGAATTCTATCATGTGTTTCCCAGCATCATTTCTATCACCAAGGCCATATTTTTCAACTACTGATCCTTTCTCTTTGCTCCCAACCTTTGCATTTCAATTACCACTAATGATCAATACATCTTGTTTGCATGTTTGATCGATTTCAGATTCAAGAAGTTGGTAGGTTTATTCTATTTCATCCTCACTGTCTTTAGTGGTTGGTGCATAAATTTGATTAATAGTGGTATTAACTGGGCTTCCCTGTAGGCACAGTTCACACTGACTTTGCAGTCCTGTTTACTAATCCACAGTGCCACACCAGGACTGAAACCCAAGGTAAGCAGTTCAAATCTATTAGCAAGAAGATGAGGTTTTCTAGTCCAGTATACAGTTTCCTTAGAAACCGTACACTGGGTCATTATGAGTTAGAATTCACTTAATGGCGATGAATGTGTTATGGGTGATTGCCAATGAAAGCGCAATAGTTAAAGTACTCACCTAAAGCCAGTTGTTTGAGCCCAAAAGTTGCTCTGTAGGAGAAAGTTGTGACATTTAGCTTCTGTAAAGATTTATACTCTTGGAAATTTTATGAGTAGTTTTAGTCTGTCCTATAGGCTTGCTATGAATTAAAATCATGTAATGGTGGTGGGTTTGGTTTTGCTTAGTAAATTACAATCCAACATAGGAAAAACTAACATCCTTTGAAGTTTTCAAACATACATGTGCTATAGTTTTTTAAGAATTATACATAATAACATATGTATAAAATTTTAACTATAACTACCACCTCCTCCAGTCACTGAGCAGAGTTCAAATACAAAGTTTATTATATTAATAAAAGATTGTATATATCTCTAAGTATCTCTATGTACATTTCTCTTTTATGCTTATTTTAGCATTATGAATGTGTTTCATTTTTTGCTTATATGTTAATAGAAGCTCTTTCATGTTGCATTTATATTTTATAAAAGTTTGATAAGATTACATGTTTAGATATATCTATCATATTAGAAGTGTATTAGTTTTATGTGCATGTTCTTTTCAACTACTCTGCAACTATTCATTATAATAATTTTATATCTAATACTTTTAAATATTTCAGAAATGCAGTTTATTTTCCTGCTAGTGAAATATCTTAATCAAATGTATTTTTATAATGGTAAGAAATAGTTACAACATCCTAAATAGCATATATTTGTATATATTTATCTGTGTATGTATGTATGTATATATATATATACATTTGATATATATACATTTGATATATATACATTTGATATATATACATTTGTATGTACATATATATTTTCACACATGCATCTATATATAATAACATCTTCTAGTTGCTATACAAATATATATAGGAACTATATAAATATGCTTGGATATAAGTCATATTGGCAACTATGCCTTACATACTCACTAAATATTCTTCTTAGGGTCACATTGAATATTCCTGGTAGGCTATATTTTTAGTAGGGCTCTAACAAGTTTCATCAGTTTGATCTACAATAGAAAATATGATAAAAGAAATACTTTATGGCCCAGTAAACTCTGATTAACTGGTATGGCACTTTAGGATCCACACTGGACTGTCAACTACAAGGTCAGCAATTCAAACCCACCAACTGCTCCTTGGAAACCCTATACAGGGTCACTATAGGTTGGAACTGACTCAATGGCACTAACAACAAGAACAACCTGACTGCCTGAATTTTTACACTGAAATGGAAACTATTACTGCATTCATATTTAGCAGAAAAGATCATTAAGAAGGGAATGGGTGGCCCGTGTCCTTGTTTATCCACTCTTCTACTCAGTGCAATGGAACACTCAGACTTGAAGGGGCAACTCAAAAAACCAACTAGGCAATTATGCTAGATACCAAGAAAGAATTTTTCTCCCCAACTTCTGTCTTCCATAGTATTTTATAGATTCATTATATAGAAAGTTTCACTCTAAACATTTAAAAAAAATATTTTCTCTTTCTTCTTGTTGTTTTTATTAAGTGCAGTAGAGTCAGTTCTGACTCAAATAGACTCTGCATAGAGTTTCTGAGAAGCAACTGGTGGGTTATCAGTCTAATGCTTATCATAATAAAGAAATGTCCATTTCATGAAAAAATATATAAGAACATGTAGTATTATTCTATAGTATTACTCTGAAGTTTGGGCTGTAATATTTCTTCAATGGAAACAATTCAAAAACAACTATTTAAGATAAAATTCAGTCATCAGGCAAATACATTTGGGTGAGATCCATGACTTAAATCAAATTGGAATAATATATTTCCTATTCTAATGGACTATATAATTTAATTCATCAGAAAATATTTCAGCTCTGCCAAGGACAGGTCTTTCATTTAACCTTATCACATTATTTGGAAAGAACTCTCTTTTGTTTCCTGAATGAGTTCAGTTTTATTTCTCCTGAATGCAGGCAAATATAAGAGAATGATAAAGATTAGATGTCAAGACAGAAGAGAGCAATCATGAGATTCTCTAAAATAATATTAATTCTGAAAAGGACTACCAAGACATTTCCCAAAGTTCAAAAGTGTATTTATACATCTTATATGGTTTAATATAATATGTATCAAGAGTACATTTCATTGTTGAACGTTGACTCTGAATTTTTATAAAGATATACTAATACAGAAACGGCTACTATCTTACATTGACAGAGAACTTCCAGAGTTTCAAGCTGGATTCAGAAGAGGCTGTGGAATGAGAGATATCATTGCTGATGTCCGATGGATCTTGGCTGAAAGCAGAGAATACCAGAAGGATGTTTACCTGTGCTTTATTGACTAGGAGAAGGCCTTCGAGTGTGCGGATCATGACAAGCTATGGACAACATTGAGAGGTATGAGTATTCCAGAACACTTAATTGTACTTCTGAGAAATATGTACCTAGACCAAGAAGCAGTTGTTCGAACAGAACATGGGAACACTGAATGTTTTAAAATTGGGAAAGGTGTGAGACAGGGTTGTGTTCTTTCACCATACTTATTCAACCTGTATGCTGAGCAAATAATACGAGAAGCTGGGTTCTATGAAGGAAATGTGGCATCAGGATTGGAGGAAGACTCATTAACAACCTGCGATATGCAGATGATACAACCTTGATCGCTGAAAGTGAAGAGGACTTGAAACATTTACTTATGAAGATCAAAGAGCATAGCCTTCGATATAGATTACATCTCAATGTCAAGAAAACAAAAATCCTTACCACTGGACCAATAAACAACATTCTTATCAATGGAGAAAAGACTGAAGTTGTCAAGGACTTCATTCTTCTTGGATCAACTATCAACACTCATGGAAGCAGCAGTCAAGAGATCAGACCACATATTGCATTGGGCAAATCTGCTGCACAGGAACTTTTTAAAGTATTGAAGAGCAGAGATGTCAGCTTGAGGACTAAGGTGCGCCTGACCCAAGCCATGGTATTTTCAATAACCTCATATGGATATGAAAGCTGGATGGTGAATAAGGAAGATGATAGGAGAACTAATGCCTTTGCGTTGTGGTGTTGGAGGAGAATACTGAAAGTGCCATGGACTGCCAAAAGAACCAATAGATCTGTTTTGGAAGAAGTGCAGCCAGCGTGCTTCTTGGAGGCCAGGATGGCTAAGCTTCATCTCTCATACTTTGGACATATTGTCCGGAGGAAACAGTCGCTGGAGAAGGATGTCATGCTGGGTAAGCAGGAGGGTCAGAGAAAAAGAGGAAGACCCCTAACAAGATGGATTGGCCAGATGGCATCATTGATGGACTCAAGTGTGGCAGTGGTAGTGAGGTTGGCCCAGGATCAGACATTGTTTCATTCTGCGTGGCATGGGGTTGCTATGAGTTGGTTCCGACTCGATGGCACCTGACAACAACAACAACAATACATTAGTATTCTATTCGTATAACTTATTAGAGATCTTCTTTGTTCCTGGAACTTTTCAAGACATTGAGGATTAACAAAACTTTAGAGTGTAGAAAATCATCCATGAAGACAAAATGTTCCACATTGGCAGATCTTTACACCGCATGTTTTAAGTATGGGATCATATTGCAGAAGGATAGCATCAGGATCAGAGAATAAAATACACTGATTATGTACTGTTCAGAGGTAGAGACCATACTTACAGTATACAAATGAACACAAACTATTTTTACTAACAAAAATTTAATTTAAAAAAGAATAATATCTACTGAAGTTCATGGAATTATTTTGGGTTTTCTTAATAACTTTTCATTAAATTTAATATTAAAATGGCAAGTTAAAAAGAAACCACCCCTCTTTTTCTAATTAAAAAAAAATCAATGTCTATTATGTGCTAAATATTGCCTTATTCAAACAAAAAAGTCACTGTGCGTACCTAATAGACTCATAATTTAATAATTTTCTGGTATATTATTTTTTTTTCAAAGAGAGACTAAGTGTCTATATATACTCTGTGGAATTCTGGGAAGGCTTGACTGAAAGCTACAGTAGCTGAGCCAAGAATGTGAACAGAACCCAACAGAAAGGAAAGCATGTGTAAAGGTATTAAGGCAAAAGAAGTCAGGGCATATTGGTAAACCATACTTTTCTTAAAAAGCATTACTTATTAGTATAGGGGAACAGTTGTTAATGAGAGCCTTCTGCTTTTAAAACTATGGACTGAATCAACGTGGACTGCTGTTTTCTCAATGCATTGAACCGTTGCAGTGAAAGAAAGGGATTGGGAGTAAGTTTAAGCCAGAGCAGTGAGTTAGTGAACTATCTATCACTCTAGTCTTATAGGCAGGAAGACGCGATTTGATTAGAAATGACTAAGGAATGATTAGGCCCCAATGACTAAGGAAAAAGGTTTTAAAATTCAGACTATGATAGAGAGTGAATTGGAAATCATGGAGTTGGAATCAGAGAATTCATTTGTCAGACTGAATTAGTAATTCTTATTTACGAATCAGGCTGCAAACCACAAGGTCAGTAGTTCGAAAATACCAGCCGCTCCAAGGGAGAAAGATGAGGCTTTCTGCTCCTGTAAAGATTTACAGCCTCGGAAACCCTGTACAGGGTCGCTATGGGTCAGAACCGACTTGACGGCACTTAACAACAACAATATACATTTTTAAGTGTTTCCATTTATGTGGTTTGAATGGTTATGCTATTGTTATTATGTTCTGTCAAGTTGATTCCAACTCATAAGAAGCCTGCACAGAGGTTCTAGGGGAGTTTGTGGGTTTGAACCTCTGACCTTGCAGTTAACAATCTAGTGCTTATCCTACAGTGCTATACCAGGACACCAGAATAGTTATAGTTAAGGAAAAAATATGAATGAGATTTACTTTAATGAGCATAGCCACTACCATGAGTCAACCTGACTCACAGTGACCCTGTATAGGGTGTCCAGGGCTTTAAATCTTTAAGGGAGCAGAAAGCCTATCTTTCTTCCATGGAATGGCTGGCCAATTTGAATTGTCGACGTCGGAGTTAGCAGTTCAGAGCTTATCCTGCAGTGCTACCTACCGTCTACAGAGAAAGAAATTGAATTATAGTTCATTCAACTCTTGATAAATATTTGATAACATTGGCATATTAAGTACTTTTTAAAGTGCTGTCGAGTTGGTTCTGACTAATAATGACCCTGCATGGGGTTTCTGAGTCTTGGCTGGTGGGTTTGAACTGCCAATCTTGCAATTTAAACAGACCTTTAGCCCAGTGCTTTCTCCTACAGAGCCACGCCAGAACTCCAACATATTAAGTAGCTGCTTGTAAAATGATAAAATGATGAAATGTGAAAATAATGAAATTCTCCTCTTATAAAAGAGTGCATTTCAAAGCACAGTTAAGAAAGAATTTTCTCTTTTGTGATGATCCACTAATGTAATCCTAGTCTCCTGGATTTATGTCAAGTCAACAACATTTTATATTCTAAAACAAACTTTAAGAGGAGCAAATTTGGCTCAGGCAGACTGTACAGAAGCCAAAAGCTGAGGCATAACTGCCATCTCTGTCATTCTGTTCTGGCTATCTGAAATATGAGAGAAAGTGTGGGAAGAACTGTTTCAAATCATTCTAACATGCTCCTATAGATGAAAACCCTAAATTACCCTTAAAGTGAATGTTGGTGTTCAAAAGATATATCCAGCAGTTTGTGCCTCATCCCCACTGAATTTATGAAGGGTACCATGAAATTAATAAAATCAATATTTATTATAATATTCCCAGCATTGTCTTAATATGTATCAAGAATTTGAATGCAAATTGAGTATGTTGGAGATAATCCCAAGTAACTTCCCTGGTAAAATAGAAAAGCAAGACAGGGAAGGAAGGCAGCCAGTTAAGAGTAAGTTGCCAAGCAAGCAACCCAGTGTATATTGGAATTCAACTCCAGTGGCAAACTTAGGAAATGAATGTTGAATGGGAGCCTTAGAGCTACATTCCATGGCCAGAAAACAAGGAAACTGACATTACCTACTGTCAATTTCAGTTGAGACTACTTTTAAGACAGAGCTGATTCCAGTCACTAAAGAAAACTCCATGAAGAGATGCATATTTTGACAGCTGGTGAGCATTATTACAATATTAACATATGAGAGAATATTAATAGACAAAGATATAGGTATTAATTCCGTCCATCAAAATATTTTTTTTCTTTCAGGGAAATATATTTCAGAAAAATTCAATAAATTAATTGATCAAACAATTCACACACACAAAAAACTGTAACAATAGTATATATCATAGAACATGACCTCAACTTTTTAATGGTCAAATATATATATAGTTGGTTTTAAGTGTTGTCAACTGGGTTCTAACCCATAGTGACTCTGTATAGGGTTTCCAAGGAGCAGCTGGT
>NW_006408609.1:395130-402270 GCF_000296735.1 Chrysochloris asiatica
AGCAAAAGGTCAGTTTGAACCCTAAGGTCAGCAGTTCAAACCCCAAAACTGCTCTTACTGACAATTGTATACAGGGTCACTGTGAGTGGTAACTGACTCAATGGCATTTAACAGCAATAACTACAACAGCATATGTGTGTGTGTACATATATTTTACATATATGTGTGCTTATGTGTATATGTGCATTGACCATTGCCTTTGGTTTTAAACTTAGAACATTTGGGGCTTACATTAGTAATTTGGGATAGAAATAATTTTTTCTTTTCCATTTTTCTTCTCACAGACACGTGCATATGCAGACATTAATATAGTACTGAGCCACTCTTACTAAGGCAGGTAGCTCACTTTTATCAAGAGAGTTAATGCAGGAAAAAGATTAAAAACTCCAGACCTAATGTGACATTTTCTTATCTACAGAGCTAGCGATTAAAGAGTTGTTCATGCTATTAATGTTATAATACTGCTTTATATTCCAAAAAGGAATCACTACAATAAAGGAAGGAACTATATTACTAGAGCCCTGAATTATAACTCAATTAAATCAAGAGGCCCTCGGTCTAGAGATGACCTGAAGTAAATGTTGATTAGTTCCAGTAAGAATTCTTTTTTATGATATATAGTCTTAAGCTGGGCTTTCTAGAGAAACAAAACCAGTGAAGCTTATATTTGTGTATATTAAGAGAAGTTAATATCAAGCAAATATCTAACACAATTGTGGAGGTACGCAAAGCCCAAGTTCCTGTAAGATGAGCAAATATTGGCAGGTCATACCACAGGCAAGATGGACAATTAAGAAGGCAGGATGTTGATGACTCTCAGGACCATCAGGAAATAGAGTAGGCCACTGGCTGAAGACTAAAGAACCGTAGGTCAGAGGATAAGCCAGATGCAAGAACCAGATGCAGCAGAGAGCAACCACACTTTTCCTGAGAGCCCAATATATTGGAAGCAGGTCACAATCCCAAGGAAGTTCCCTTTCAATTTATTAGCTGCTCATAGTAAATATCATCATAGAGTTGATTACATCATATAGATCTCATCATGGAGTTTAACTACATTTCAACCCCCAACCCACTAACATTCCCGGCCTTTGTGTTAAATTGACACAAAACCTCAACTATCAGAGTCCATGGCTTTTCAGATTGGCACCTGTACATATACCCCTAAACCATACGAAAACTCTAAATAAATACAATTATGAAATCATACTTGCACCTAATACAATACAATAAACATGCATAATAATGAAAATGCTAACCCCATTTAGATCATGTATTTTTAAGTGAGCAAAAGAAAACTGTTTGATGGACATCTACAAGGAAAAATATCCTTGTTTCTGCAACTGATCACATGGGCAAAAATAGTATTTAAAACTACCTTTTTCTCCCAAACTTGCGGATAGTAACCATTTGGCCTAGTTTCAATGGCTTGATGACCAGAGCTCAACTAGAAGAAGAAAAAGAAATCTGATCAAGGAACCAAATGTAAATTGCTGCAACTGAATGAACTTGACCTGTATTTATGTATGTAGTAGCTCAAAATACCAACCAAGAGGGAAGGATTCTGCACATCAAGAATCAAGCCTATCCCCTCGGTATAAAGGGTTGATAGATATGGCAAATTTAGACATTGGCTAACTATAATGGGGATGCTGGGGAGGGTTAAAGGTATGAAGTGCCTAGCTTACAAATTTTCAAAAGGGAGCTTAGTTTTAGAGATTGCAGAGTAAGGTAAACTCCCCACTGAATAGGTTTCATCTGGTCTAGACAGATGTGGTGAAAGGAGATGGGGATGAGATTCTTATGATTCAGCAGTGAGTAATTGTTATCATGATTAATTGAAATTGTAGAAGTTGTGTAACAAAAACAGGGGAGAAGATAACCTTACAGTCTTTGAACAGAGGACCACAGGACCATCAAGGGAGAAGGGCATGAGCTGAATGCAGGACCCTATCCAGAGAAGTAGTGACATCAGACAGGGAAGCAGAGAGGATGACAGCTGAGAACTCTAGACTCAGGGAAAGAGAAAGGTTGTGTCCTGGTGGTCAGGAGGCAGGCTTGCAGAATGTGTCCTTGGATTGTTTAAATGATTATATACTTGTGAGTGTTTTTGTGTACATCAAAAAATTAAATTACATAAAAAAAAAACAGAAGAAAAATACTGTTGAATGATGATGCATGGAGGGGATTGTAATCATTGCAATGAAACAAACTATGATAGGATGCGTGCAAAACTGTTATTTTCCCATGTAAACTATTACTCAATTCACAATAAAAGCTTGAAACAAAACAAAAAGCTACTTTTTTTCTACTACCCGTTTTGTATTTCTTCTTTGCCTTTGGCAAGCACTTCAGCTAGCTGGGTGATCAAACCTCCACTCCTAAAGCATTTGGGCCCTTAGGATTCACTTTGCAACTGGATTGTTGTAGTTAACCATTGACTTTAATCACAAGACATAATAGTACTAAGAGATGTCCTAAGGAATCCCCAGATTCCACACAGATTCTTCTTTACCTCCATTACATAATGTCAATCCAATTTTTCCTTGGTAATCAGGATGAATCACACCACTCATTATAGTAACTCTTTTCTTTGCCTGTGGATCCAGAGGCAAGAGGATCCTAAATTGGTAAGAGAGCATTATTAACTTCCAGTTCATTAGAATCAATTTTCTATTCTCAAGTGGGAGTAAAATATTCAGACCTGAAGGGCGTAGTGTCATGGGAACAGGAAGCAAACATTTTACAAGTGAGTCACTAAGAGAAATAGTGAGTGCTACCTTTCCCATTTCCAAGTCTTGGTCCCTGGACTCATGAATTCTGACTACTGGAGAAACAGCACCACATACTGGATACTGGTTTAGAGCATATACTGCCTACTAGAAAACATTTCCTACACCCTGCAAAGTATTTTCACAAAGCTGGTGCCATAATTATGTCTTAAAGGGCCATTACTTCATGCAATCAAGCCAGATACTTCAAGATGATGAGAAACATAGTAAAACCAGTGAATTCCACAATAATGGACTCATTGCCACACTTCATTTGCTTTGAAGTGAGTCCCTTTATCTGAGATGATACTGCGTGGGATACCATGACAGTAGTATATAAGGCATTCTGTAAGCCCATGTATGGTAGTTTTGGCAGAATCTTGTGTGCAGCAAAGGCAAATCTGTATCCACACTAAGTGTCTATTCCAGTTAGAGCAAAATGCTGTCCTATCTATGATGGAAGTAGTCTAATGTATTCAACCTGCCACCAGGTTGTTGACTGATCTCCCCTAGGGATGGTTCCCCATCTTGTGCTCAATGTTGGTTTCTGCTGCTGGCAGGTAGGGCATTGAGTAGTGGTTGTAGCCAAGTCAGCCTTGGTGAGTGGAAACCTATGCTTCTGAGGCCATTCATAACCTCCATCCATGCCACTAGAGCCATATTGTTCATGAACCCATTAACCAATGATAGGAGTGACTAAGAAAGAGAATGATTCACAGAACATGTCATCTTATCTACTTAACTGATAAAGCCCTCCTCTTATGAGGTAACCTTTAGATGAGCATTCACATAAGCCACAAATATCTTCATTCTTTTAGCCTATTCAAAGAGGTCTATCCACATCCCTCTTCCCCACACATCCTTGACAACAATTTTCCAATCATGCTCCTTCCAATTCCCTGACCAACCAACCAAACCATTGGCCACAGTCCATGAATCAGTATACAGTCTCCTTACAGTCACAAAATATACATTTCCCCTTCCAGGCAAAATGAACAACCTGGAACACTGCTCAAAGTTTTGCCCGTTGTGGGGGATTTACTTTTACTACTGTCCTCGACTTCATTATTGAAAGTTTCTCTGGGCAAATTATTGAATGATGCAGAAAGCAACAAGAGAATATGGAAGAAATACACAGAGTCACTGTACCAAAAGGAAATGGTTAGTGTTCAATGGTTTCAAGAGGTAGCATATGATCAAGAGCCAATGATATTTAAGGCGGAAGTCCAAGGTGCATTGAAGGAATTGGCAAAGAACAAGGAAACAGGAATTGATGGAATAAAAATTGAAATCTTTCAAGAAAGTGAGACGGCACAGGAGGCACTCACTCTTCTCTGCCAAGAAATTTGGAAGACAACTATCTGGCCGACTGATTGGAAGAGATCCATATTTGTGCCCATTACAAAGAGAGGTGACCCAACAGAATGCGGAAATCATCAGACAATCTCTTTGATATCTCATATGAATAAAGTTTTGCTACAGGTAGTACTGGTAGCGTAGTGGTTACGAATCGGGCTGCGAACCTTAAGGTCAGCGGTTCGAAACTACCAGCCGCTCCGCGGGAGAAAGATGAGGCTTTCTACTCCTGTAAAGATTTACACCCTTGGAAACCCTGTACAGGATCGCTATGGGTCGGACCCGACTCAACGGCACTTAACAACAACAACAACAACAACAGTACAGAAACGGCTACAATCATACATTGATAGAGAAATTTCAGAGGTTCAAACTAAATTCAGAAGAGGCCGTGGAACAAGAGATATCATTGCTGATGTCTGATGGATCTTGGCTGAAAGCAGAGAATATCAGAAAGATGCTTACCTGTGCTTTATTAACTACGCAAAGGCTTTCCATTGTGTGGATCATGCCAAGCTATGGACAACATTCCGAAGTATAAGTGTTCCGGAACACTTAATTGTGATTATGAGGAATCTGTACCTGAACCAAAAAGCAGTTGTTCTAACAGAACATGGGAACACTGAATGGTTTAAAATTAAGAAAGGTGTGTGACAAAGTTGTATTCCTTCACCATACTTATTCAAGCTGTATGCTGAGTAAATCATCTGAGAAGCTAAGTTCTATGAAGAAAAACATGGCATCAGGATAGGAGAAAGACTCATTAACAACCTGCGATATGCAGATGATGCAACCTTGCTTGCTGAAAGTGAAGAGGACTTAAAACCTTTACTGATGAAGATCAAAGAGCATAGCCTTCAGTATGGATTACATCTCAATGGAAAGAAAACAAAAATCCTTACCACTGGACCAATAAAAACATTTTTATCAATGGAGAAATGATTGCAGTTGTCAAGGACTTTCTTCTTCTAGGATCAACTATCAATACTCATGGAAGCAGCAGTCAAGTAATCAAACGACGTATTGCATTAAGCAAATCTGCTGCACAAGACCTTTTTAAAGTGTTGAAGAACAAAGATGTCAGCTTGAGGACTGAGGTGCGCCTGACCCAAGCCATGGTATTTTCAACAACCTCATATGCATGTGAAAGCTGGACAGAGAATAAGGAAGACCATAGAAGAATTTATGTTTTTGAGTTATGGTGTTGGAGAAGAAGTTCAGGTGTTGGAGGAGAATATTGAAAGTGCCATGCACTGCTAAAAGAACCCATAGATCCATTTTGGAAGAAGTGCAGTCAGAGTGCTCCTTAGAGGCAAAGATAGCTAAACTTCGTCTCTCATACTTTGGACATATTGTCAGGAGGGAGCAGTCACTGGAGAAGGATATTATGTTAGGTAAGGAGGAGGGTCAGAGAAAAAGAGGAAGACCCCCAATGAAATGGATTGGCCAAGTGGCAGCATCGATGGACTCAAACGTGGCAACAAGAGTGAGGTTGGCCTGGGATTGGGCACTGTTTCATTCTGCTGTGCATAAGGTCACTGTGGGTTGGTACTGACTCGATGGCACCTAACAACAACAACAACTGTCCTTCAGCAAGGTCCCAGAAAGGGTCTTTAGTATTGAGTAGTTCCTACAAATAAGTAAGAACCATATGTATACCAAAAATAAGTTTTCTCTTCCTCAGTTAATTGATCATAAGGAACTGCCCATGATGCTATAGTGGTAGATTGGGGGAGGGAAGTAATGTAACATGAGTGGAGACTATGGACTTTTGGGTTACTTTCATATTTAACTTACTTGTGTCTTCATGTTCCGTTGGAGCCCAGTCTCAGATATATCACTTCCATTTAATGATAGAGTACTGCTACGCATGTCTAGTTTTCTGACTCTGTGGGGCAGACAACACCCAGGTCATAATGGGTATCTCAGGTTGCATGGGGCTTTGGTGGCACATGGTTAGATGTTCAGTTTCTACTAAGGCCCAGTAGCAAGCCAAATGTTGCTTCTCAAAAGGAGAGTGGTTACCTGCAGAGGATTGCAGGGCTTTTATCACAAATCCTCAGGGTCAACACTATGATTTATCAATAAGGGCCTTCCTAAGACCCATGTCTGTATTTCTATCTTCCATTGAGACTTCAAGCAGCACTGGAACAATTGAATCATTTGGACCAACTGGCAGAACAGCTTGTAAAACAGCCTGAACCTGTTGCAGAGCCATCTCTTATCCTGGATCCCACCCAAAACAAGTAGCTTTTGAGTCACTTAACAAAAAGGCTGCAATAGCATACCAAAATGAGGGATATGTTTCCTCCAAAATCCTAAGAGGTCTACCAGACAGTGTGCCTCTCTTTTAGTTTTAGGTGGGGGCCAGATGCCATAACTTATATTTCACTTTAATAGGAAATTCTCAACATGCCTCACACCAGTGAGCCCCTAGAAATTTCACTGATGTAGAAGGT
This sequence comes from Chrysochloris asiatica, assembly GCF_000296735.1. Taxonomy (NCBI): domain Eukaryota; kingdom Metazoa; phylum Chordata; class Mammalia; order Afrosoricida; family Chrysochloridae; genus Chrysochloris; species Chrysochloris asiatica. The sequence goes on from NW_006408609.1 coordinate 401,717, forward strand.
GCCTGAATTTTTCTTGGGTTAATTTCTTACCCTCTAATACTCCTGGTGTGATGCTGTAGGAACAACACTAGACAGCAATCCACAAGGTCAGCAGTCCAAACCCAATAGAAGAAGGTATCCAAAGGCTCTGGGCAATTGGTGTGTTATGTAAACATAACACAGAATGAAGAATCTGTGCTTATAGCCAACCAATGTTCCTGTTACTGTTATCCCCCACTTTTAATAGCTATCCCCACACATATTTTCCAGGTTTCTGTTTATACTTATTAGAAGAAAGAGTTCTTTGGAGTATAGTGTACCTTTTCCTGTGTCATAATTTGTATTTCATTTTTGGGAATTGTTGGGGCTTCAGTCTAGTTATGTCTGTTGAGCTTCCTGCAAATATTCAGCAATGTCTTGTAAGACATCCACCTCAGGTGATGACATATATGCTGTCTCAGAAAGTGTGTGATAGCTAAAACAATGACTCATCAGGCACATCTTTGTTAATCCCATCACCAGAGGATACGAAGGCTGGCTCTATTGACAGAAGTGACTCAGTGCAATTTATTGAC
>NW_006408609.1:402805-404438 GCF_000296735.1 Chrysochloris asiatica
GTCAGACTTGAGAACCAATTTATAAAACTCATCCTTATAATTTTGGTTTAACCACAAGGTTGGAAGTTCAAACTCAACAGTCGCTGTTTGGAAATTCTACAGAGGATTGCTATGAGTCAGAACCGACTCGACAGCTCTTAACAACCACAACAATATTGAGAAGTTTATATCATGGAAATGGCTCACATAGTTGTAGAGATTGTTAATTCCAACTTTTCAATTTTCCTAGATTTTTAGATTCGTATTTCATACATTCCATGAAGTGATTTTTAATGGATGTTTGCAGCTATTCTTATTTTGAGTTGTGTCTCATCAGGAAATAAGGGTCAGAAAACTTACTTCATTTTCCTCAGCACAATCAATTCTACGTCTGAGGAGGCAGCTCTTTCTCAGTTATATTTTTTAATTCCTTCCAATCTAAGTATCTTATCTGCAGGCACTATATTTGGCAGTATGCTGGAATTATTCATAACATTTTCATATTCTGACACTATAACTGACAACAATCTGCTGCTATTAATAACATTTCCAGTGGCTAAGCATTCAGGAAAAATTTGCATTTGACTATGTGGATTATGACTACCTATGAATAATAGTATTTCTCTGCTATTCATAAGGTTTTAAGTGACTAAATATTTGGAAGTAGTTCTTCACTCCTTCTTTCTAGCCTGTCTTTATCTGGAAGCTCATCTGAAACATCATCAGTCAAAATAAGGCCAGGGGCAGACTGTGGAACAGAACATCAATTACTCATATGCAAACTCAATCTGAAGCTGAAGAAAATGAAAAAAAGTCCACGAGAGCCAAAATATGATCTTGAACATGTCCCACCTGAATTTAGAGGCCATCTGAAAAACAGATTCAATACATTAAACACTAAAGACAGAAGACCAGAAGAGTTGTGGGATGACATCAAGAACATCTTACGTGAAGAAAGTAAAAAGTCATTAAGAAGACAAGAAAGAAGGAAAAGGTCAAAAGGAATGTCAGAAGAGACACTGAGGCTTGCTCTCCAACATAGAAATGTTAAAGCAAATGGAAGAAATGAGGAGGTCCAAGAGCTGAACAGAAAATTTCAAAGATCAGCTCGAGTAGATAAACCCAAATATTAGAAGAAAATGTGCAAAGATCTGGAATCAAAAAACCAAAAAAGAAGAACATGCTCAGCATTTCTCAAGCTGGGTGAACTGAAAAAAATTCAAATCTCAACTTTCGTTATTGAAGGATTCTCTGTGAATGATGCAGAAAGCATCAACAGAAGATGGAAGGAATACAGAGTCACTGTACCAAAAGGAAATGGTTACTATTGAAACGTTTCAAGAGGTAGCATATGATCAAGAGCCAATGATACTGAAGGAGGAAGTCCAAGGTGCATTGAAGGAATTGGCAAAGAACAAGGTACTAGGCATTGATGGAATAAAAATTGAACTCTTTTAATAAAATGCAGTGGCACAGAAGGCATTCACTCATCTCTGCCAAAAAATTTGGAAAACGACTATCTGGTTGACTGGAAGAGATGCGTATTTGTTCACATTCCAAAGGGAGGCGACCCAATGGAATGCGGAAATCATCGGACAATCTCTTTGATATCCCATGTGAGTAAAGTTTTACTAAAGGTAATACAGAAACAGGT
>NW_006408609.1:404631-405832 GCF_000296735.1 Chrysochloris asiatica
GAACAGAACATGGGAACACTGAATGGTTTAAAATCAAGAAAGGTCTGTGACAGGGTTGTATTGTTTCACCATCCTTATTCAACCTGTATGCTGAGCAAATAATCTGAGAAGCTGGGTTATATGAAGTAAAACGTGACATCAGGATTGAAGGAAGACTCATTAACAACCTGCAATATGCAGATGATACAACCTTGCTTGCTGAAAGTGAAGGGGGCTAAAAATATTTACTGATGAAGATCAAAGAGCATAGCCTTTGGTATGGATTGCATCTCAATGTCAAGAAAACAAAAATCTTCACCACTGGACTAATAAACAACATTCTTATCAATGGAGAACAGGTTGAAGTTGTCAAGGACTTCATTCTTCTTGGATCAACTATCAACACTCATGGAAGCAGCAGTAAAAAAATCAAATGACGCATTGCATTAAGCAAATCTGCTGCACAAGACCTTTTAAAAGTGTTGAAGAGGAAAGATACCAGCTTGAAGACAAAGGTGTGCCTGACCCAAGCCATAGTATTTTCAATAACCTCATATGCATTCAAAAGCTGGATAGTAAATAAGGAAGACCGTAGAAGAATTTATGCATTTGAGCTATGGTGTTGGAGAAGAATATTGAAAGTGCCATGGACTGCCAAAAAACTCAACAGATCCATTTTGGAAGAAGTGCATCCAGAGTGCTCCTTGAAGCCCAGGATGGCCAAATTTCATCTCTCATACTTCGGACATATTGTCAGGAGCAAACAGTAGCTGGAGAAGGATATTATGTTTGGTAATGTAAAGGGTCAGAGAAAAAGAGGAAGACTCCCAATGAGATGGATTGTCCAAGTAGCAGCATTGATGGACTCAAGCATGGCAACAATAGTGAAGTTGGCCCAGGATTGGGCAGTGTTTCATTCTGTTGTACATATGGTTGCTATGAGTCGGTACTGACTCGATGGCACCTAACAACAAGAACCACATGAATAAAAGTTGGAAGAGTGGGGGTTTAGAACACATAATAGTGCTCATGAGGAGACTATAAATAGGAAAATGGGCAATTGTTAGAACTGAAAAAAAGGATATTTCATGGTTTAAAATCAGGAAAGGTGTGTTCCAGGGTTACATCATTCACCATAGTTATTCAATTTGTTGCACAAATGATATGAGAAGTTGGGTTTTATAACGAAGAATGTGGCATTAGTAGTAGAGGAAGGCCCATT
>NW_006408609.1:411512-412016 GCF_000296735.1 Chrysochloris asiatica
AGATCCATTTTGGAAGAAGTGCATCCAGAGTGCTCCTTGGAGCCCAGGATGGCCAAATTTCATCTCTCATACTTCGGACATATTGTCAGGAGCAACCAGTAGCTGGAGAAGGATATTATGTTTGGTAATGTAAAGGGTCAGAGAAAAAGAGAAAGACTCCCAATGAGATGGATTGTCCAAGTAGCAGCATTGATAGACTCAAGCATGGCAACAATAGTGAGGTTGACCCAGGATTGGGCAGTGTTTCATTCTGTTGTACATATGGTTGCTATGAGTCGGTACCAACTTGATGGCACCTAACAAGAACAACATGAATAAAAGTTGGAAGAGTAGGTGTTCTAGAACACATAATAGCGCTCATGAGGAGGCTATAAATAGGACAATGGGCAATTGTTAGAACTGAAAAAAGGGATATTTCATGGTTTAAAATCAGGAAAGGTGTGTTCCAGGGTTACATCATTCACCATAGTTATTCAATTTGTTGCACAAATGATATGAGAAGTT
>NW_006408609.1:412526-418028 GCF_000296735.1 Chrysochloris asiatica
TAGTTGAATAATGAATGAGGATGACCACTCAAGAATTGATGCATCTGAGTTATGGTGTTGGAGAAGAATATTGAAAGTATCATGGATTAAAAGAATCAAAAACAAATCTGCATTGGAAGAAGTACAACTAGAATGCTCCTACTGAAAGTAGATTTCATCACTCATACTTCAGACTTTCACCAGAAGGGACCAGTCGCTAAAGAAGAAAACCATGCTTGGTAAAGTGGAGATTTAGTGAAAAAGAGGTGGACCATTAATGAGATGTTTTGGCACAATGGCAGCAAAAATGAACGCAAAAGAATGTGAAATTATGCAAGATTGGATAATGTTTCCTTTTGTTGTGCTTTGAATTTTTATGAGTCAGAGCCAACTCTACAGCACTTAACAACAACAATGTAGAGAAAGAGTTATACATTATCAGCAATTTCAAATAACTAGATTTCAATTTTTTGGTAAACAATTTGCCCATTTGTGCTCTTTCCCTGCCATTTTTCTATCATCTGAAAAAGGTAAGAAAGAAAGTACCCTGTATTTCTTTGGGGAAATATTATCATAACTTTTCTAGTAATTCTAGTAATTCCATTACCATTGCTCAATAGTGTGATGTTTGTAAGAAATAAAATGACTTTCCTGAACAACTGTGACTGATTGAAGAAAAGACATATTACCCAGTATTTATAATCAGCATGTGTGAATACATCTTCTCATATGTAGTTATTGGTTGGTCTATCTATGTATCTATTTATCATCTGTTGAATGACATTGATATATCTGATATAAAGAAAAGCATAAAATGTAAAGCCCAAGTTTTAGTTGAAAAAAAAAATATATATATATAAAGCAAAAATCTTTTTGTCCTATTTTGTTTCACTTCTATATGAGGAGCTTTAAAGAGTTCATAGGAAAATTGAATTTAAACATGGAATTTTTTTTCACAAACTTTCAAAGCCCCATTGTACATTATCTAGGATAATTTCCTGTGTCATATTTGTTTTGTTCCATTAAATTTCACCTATTTCCTGTTATGTTTTGAAACTATAATGTTATAAGGAGTTATTGTTTTCATAGTTATATATCTTATATATATAATAATGTCACTCTTCATAGAAAGCCTTAAAAACACTGCAGATTAAACCTCTCTGGGAAATCTTTGGAAGTGCTGAGATTCTAACATTAAAATTTTGTATATTACTGTATAAGTATATTGCTTAGACAAGGGTTCATAAATTTCATCTGAGCTTGTCAGAGGCCCATGCCTCAAATTTCATTAAGACTTTATGCTTTAATATCAGTATGTTACTCTTACAAACATGCTGCTGAGAGAAATAATTGCATTTGGTGTTCATCTGAACCCCTATAGAACACCAAAGTATAATTGTGCCTATTGGATTCTCTTAAAGATGTTATACTTTCTATTTTATATTCTGTAATTCTCTATTACAGAAAAGCTATGAACAAGATAAAAACAATAGATTTTACTAAATTCCTTATAAATACAGTGTCCCAGTCATTAGAGTGTTAATTGTTTAAAGCCACATTGAAATGTAGCTCACATAGTCCCAAAGGAATTTAAATTATATTTCTCTTTAAGCAGCTGTCATAGTTTTGGCAAGTGTGCATATGACCTCCCCTTAGAACACATCTGTTTCTTTAGAAATGTCCTCAGAGTATTTCATGAAACACTGAGAAATGGGATTATCCTGTTAAATGCACTTGCCTTTGAATTTATTTTTAAGTATGTTAAGGGCAAAATGCAGTGTTAAACAGATCATGTGAGGTCGTTCATGATCTCTGGCAGTGCCTTAATAACAAAAAATGATCCTGTGACTATTTAATTAAGCAATATTATTTTATTTACTTAAAAGTAAAATGAGAAAAGGCAGAATTTTAGGGCCCAACTCCCAGTCTAGTGTCTCCACTCAAATCTGAGAAGTCAGCAAGTGTCTGGGAATTTATTGCATAAAAAAGAAGAGAATTATTAAATCCTATAAACACCATAATCATTGCTTTTGGCAGATCTGTTTGTGTGTTTTATTGTTTTTAATACTGAAAATAAGCAACTGTTACTTCAGAATGGCTATTGTTGTTGTTGTTATTAAGTGCCATTGAGTCTGTTTCAACTCCTAGAGACCTTATATGGGGTTTCTGAGGAGTGACTGGTGGGCTTGAACCTCTGACCTTGTGGTTCAAACCAACTTTGAACTTCATTCAGGACTCCATTCAGATAGGTTACAGTGTTTTCGAAATATTGGCTCTTTCTTTTCTCATCTATCTTATTATCTGTCTGTCTTTCTGTATATACTCATATACATACATTGTCATTTCTTGTTAAGTGCCATCAAGTTAGTTCTGACTCATAGTGACCTTGTATAGAGTTTCCAAAGCTTTAAATCTTTGCAGGAGCAGAATGCCTCATCTGTCTCCCATGGAGGCTGGCATATTCCATCTGCAGACCTTGTGATTTGTAGTCCAGTGCTCACCATATGGAGCTCCCATACATGCATCATGATCTGTGGTTGTTTTTAAGTGCCTGTGAGTCACTTCCGACCCTTAGTGACCCTTTATAGGGTTTCCTAGGAGCTGACTGGTGAGCTTTAATTACAGAGCTTTTTGCTTGGATCCATCCACCATCATACTCATGGAAGCAGGTGTCAAGAAATCAAATGATGCATTACCTTAGGCAAATCTGTTCAGCTTGAGGACTAAATTGCACCTTACTCAAGCCATGGCATTTTCAGTAGCTTCATATGCATGTGAAAGTTGGACAGTGAATAAGGAAGAATTTAGAAGAATTGATGCATTTGTGTTATGGTGTTGGAGAAAAATATTAAAAATACCATGGATTGCTGGAAGAACAATCATATCTGTGTAGGAAGAAGTACAGCCTTTGAAGAATGCTCCTTAGAAGCAGGGATGCGTATGGTTCATCTCTCACACTTTGGACATATTATCAGGAAGGACCAATCCCTCAGAAAAACATCATGTTAAGTAAAGGGAAAGTCAGTGAAAAAGAAGAAGACCCCCAGTGTGATGGACTGACACAGTAGCAGCAACAATGGGCTCAGGCTTAACAACAATTGTGAAGATGGTGCAAGACCAGGTAGTTTCATTGTTTTGTGCATAATGTAACAACAACAATAGAACATCTAATATACAACATCCATAAAGTCTAAGGGTCACTATTTAATTAAAAAACAAAAAAAAAGATTTGTGTATGAAAGTTCATAACTTTTACTCTTTTACATTCAATAGGTTGTGTTATTGTTAAGTTCTCCCTAGTTGGTCCCAACTTACAGCAATCCTGCCTAGCATTTCAGCACAGCAGCTGGTGGATTTGAATAGTCAGTATGTGGTTAGCAGTGCAATGCTTATCATACAGCACCACACCAGAACTCCTTAAATATGAATTTGTTTCTCAAAATATTGTATCGACCCCCCCCCTTTGGCCTTTGTTTACCAATTTCTTTAAGAGCGTTTCTATGCTAATGTCTCCACTTCATTTTTTATTCCACTTCACTTCTTACACATTAATTCTTGTCTTCTTCTCCTATACACTTCATTCACCCAACTCCTAAAATAGCATGAATGTCATTAAGTATCATGTGGATGAGGATCTGTGGGGGAGTTTTTCCTCTTACTCAAAGTGTGAAGATTGAATTATACATGTAATTATCTGTTGAATACCTTTTAGAGGACTGAATATTTTCTGAGGTCAGAGATCATGTTCGTTTCTAGGAATACCATTCCACTTTTATCTATTACAATGACTGACACATGGTAAAAGTTTTTTAAAAAAATTATAAAAATGAAGTAAGGAAAGATTGTAGAATATAACATTAAATGATACAACTATGAAGGCTCAAAACCGTCCAAGCAAAGACTCAAAAAAATGTGTTGAGTTTGAATGATGTTATATTCCTGAATGTTTTGGTGTACATAAAAAACAAAACAAAACAAAACAAAAAAATCCCACAGGGAATAGAAGCAAATACTGTTGAATGATGATACATGGAGGTGATTGTAATCATTGCAATGAAACGAAATATGCTAGTATGACTGTAAAACTGATATTCTTCCATGGAAACTATCAATCAAGTCACAATAAAAACTTAAAAAATAAATCTAAAGGGCAACATGTATCTAAGACAAAGATGAGAAAGGCTGGTACAGAGGATGGAATAGAAATAAAACACACAGGGAAGAAGTGGGATAACTGTTGTTGCAGGGAAGGGATTGTAGTCATTGAATTGAAACAAAGTGCGTTATTTGTTGAATGCAAAACTGATGATCATCTTTGTAAACCTTTATTCAATTCATAGTAAAAAGTTAAGTAAAAAAGAGTATTTTGATACAAAATTAATATATAGAAGTAAAGAAGACTTTTTTCCAAAGTTAGAATTAATAAGTGGTATGCTAATATATTTCATTTGATGTTATGATAGAAAATGCATAAAATGCTTTGTCTAATAGGAATTTAGATCCTTAATTCAGGGGAAATTCCACACTTGGAATTTCAATTTAGGAGTCATGTGAAAATTATCATACATTTATTATTCGGAGTCCAGGTGTGACACTGTGAGTTAATGTGCTGGACTGCAAAGTTGGTTTCAACCTCAAGGTAGGTGGTTCAATCTCACCAGCTGCTCCTCGGAAACCCTACAAAGGGTTGCTGTGGTTTGGAACTGACTCATGGCACTTAACAGCGAGTATTAAATTAAGGAGCTCTGGTAATATAGTGGTTATGAATTGGGCTGCTAACCTCAAGGTCAAGAGTTCTAAACAACCAGCTGTTCCACCAGGGAAAGATGAGATTTCTGCTTCTGTGAAGATTTACAACCTCAGAAACCCCATACAGGATCACTAAGAGCCGGAACCAACTCCACAGTGCATAACCAACCAAACAACTAATAAATTTGCTGTCATTGTTTAGTGCCTTAGCGTCAGTTTCAGATCACAGCAACCCTGTCTGTATGAAGTTTCCGATGAGGAGTTGGTGAAATTGAATTGCCAACTGTGCATTGAAATCTAGCTTATGTTTGAGTGTTTATCCCACAGCACATATTTCTGATCTGAAACAAGCAGCAGTAATAGGTGTCTTATATACACTTTTTTTTTTAATTCATTTTAGCCTATTATCATGAATAGTGTTTATATACCTAAACCAGTACCCTTATGAATTGGATCTTCTGGACAGTCATTTGGAACCACAGTTCCTGGGAATTTTTAGTAGTTTACCACTAGAACATTTGAAAGAATCCTTGAGTGGCAAATTAAATAGTAAAAACATGATGTGTTCCATTGCAACCAATCTCACTACTGTTGCCACGCTTGAGCCCATCAATGCTGCCACTTGGCAAATCCATCTAGTTGGAGGTCTTCCTCTTTTTCTCTGGTCCTACAACTTACCAAACATGATATCCTTCTCCAGTGACTCGTCCCTCCTGACAATATATCCAAAGTATGAGAGGTAAAGTTTGACTATCCTGGCCTCCAAAGAGCACT
>NW_006408609.1:419003-421547 GCF_000296735.1 Chrysochloris asiatica
TGAAATTGATCAAACATGCAATCAAGATGTATTGATCATTACTGCTGATAGGAATGCAAAGGTTGGGAACAAAGAGGAAGGATCAGTAGTTGGAAAATATGGCCTTGGAGATAGAAATGATGCTGGAGATCACATGATAGAATTCTGCAAAATCAATCATTTGTTCATTTCAAATACCTTCTTCAGACAGCATAAGAAACAGTTATACACATGGATCTCACCAGATGGGATACACAAAAATCAAATAGAATACATTTGTGGAAAGAGATGATAGAAAAGCTCCATATCATCAATCAAAACAAGAGCACAGGGTAGGGTGCAGAGAAATCATTGTTCGGGCACTATGGAGGGCAACACACAAGAAGAGGGAGTGTGTGGAAAAATAAGGTAGATAGAGAAATATTGAGACAGGTTTGCATGGGCTAAATGGGACAGAGATAAATAGGGATGTATGCTCAGCCTTGAAGCAACAGGGCTCAGTGATACAGGAATCGAGGCATAGTCTGAAGAGGGGAAATAATACTAAGATGCTTGACTGTATTATGAATATTGGTTTCCCTTGGCTACTATTGTAAAATAGACACTTCAGTGGGATAGAAATGAATGTTGGGAAACATGATCACAGAAAGCTTGCAAGCCCGTCTTCAGCCTACAACTGATTGGAATACCTAAAAGGGGTTCTAGAACTTGCCTAGTGAAACAGGCCTCTTGCAGAGCCTTTGCAGTATACAGGACCTTAGGAGGAATCCTGAACCCCATCCAGAACATTTTGAGGTGGGACATTTCCACTAGAAAGGATAAGCAGACCTTCCTGGAACAATTAGAACAACAGAAGATACATCTTCAAAAAAACATCAGCAGGAAAAATCCAAAACAAAACTGGCAGTATGATTTGCTAGAATAAGCAAGTTATTCACCAGGAATCCTTCCAGGCAAACAATATATTTCCTTCAGGAACCTCCCCCTCTAAGAATGAAACTCAAAGAGAGCACATGAGCAAGCATGTAAGCTGGCTGGCAATCACATTGGTCTACTGGTGAGTGGAAGAAGGGAAAGGTAACTATGAAGAAATGGGGTGAGTTCAACCACGGTCCATAGACTCACATTGACCTGGAGATGTGAAGAAGAAGAGGAAGGGTTGGTTGGCACAAAGTGTGGAGACCTGGGGATACCTGAGCCCATGAACAAGGACATACCCATGGAGGGCTAGAGCTGAGAGTGAAGCATCTAGCTGATATGAAGTGAGGGGAGAGGCACAAAAACTGTAAAATGTGCAGACAGTACCCATAAACAAGGGTAAATTACTACAATTTGATGAACTTGACCTATACTCAATGATACAGTAGTTCAAAATACCAACGGAGGGGGAAAGAGTCTTCACATCAAGTATCAACACTATCCTCTCTATACAGGGTAGATAGGGACGGGCATCTTAGATATTGGCTACCTAAAATGAGGGTGCGATAAAGGCATGAAGTAACTGGGTTACAAGTTTTCAAAAGGAAGTTTAGTTTAAGAGTATGTGAGGGAAAATAGAGTCCCCACTGAACAGTTTTTGTCTTATCCAGATGGGTCTAGTGAAAAGAGATGGGATAAGATTCTTATGATTCAGTAGTGAGTAATTTTTGTCATGACTAATTGAGACTGTTAACAGTTGTAAAGGTAGATGTTTTGTAACTAAAATGGGGGAGTAGTCAATCTTACATTCCAGCAACAGAAGACTGTAGAACCATCAGGGGAGAAGAGCACAAGAGGAATTGGGGACCCTATCCAGAGAAACAGGGACACCAGAAATGGAGGTAGATGAGGACATGGAGAGAGGAGTAGCCGAAGACTCTAGATTAATTGAATGAAAGGGACTAAGAGATGGCGGCCAGGAGGCAGGCTTGCAGAATGTGCCCTTTGGTGGTTTAAATTATTATAAATGTCTGAGTGTAACAAAAAAAGAAGAAGAACTAAAATGAATAGAGAGAAATACTGTTAACAGATGGTACTTGGAGGGGATTATAAGCATTGAAATCAAACAATGTACATGATTTTTTGAATGTAAAACTGATGACCTGCCCTGTAATGTTCACTCAAATCACAACAAAACTTTAAAATAAAAAGATTTACTAAAAATCAACTAATCTTATGAGTATAATACAATAATTTAACTCATAAAACTATTTGATAACTTCTTTGATCTCTAAGAAATATGGAGTCAAGCTTAGCATTGTGTAACCAAGATCAGTGTCCAAACCACATCCAGAAGACTATAGCTCAGTTGCCACTAATCATGTTGTTTAGCATAAGAACCATGTGTCTCCCTGGGCACCTGGACTGGTGCCACTATTGTCTCTAAAGTTGATGTCTCCCCTAACATTTCCAAAGTAATATTCTAAATTGTTGTTGTTGTTAGGTGCCATCGAGTTGGTACCAACTCATAGCAACCTTATGCCCAGCAGAAAGAAACAATGTCCGATCCTGAACCAACCAAACTATTGTTGTCACACTTGAGTCCATCGATCCTGCTACTTGGCCAATCCATCTCGTTGGGGGTCT
>NW_006408609.1:442280-443807 GCF_000296735.1 Chrysochloris asiatica
TTCCTGGCATAGTAAATCATACAGTTGTCTGATTCAAAATGGCCAATACTAGTCCATTTCAGCTCACTAATTCTTAATTAATCGATGCTTATGCATTCCATTCATTTTGAACAACTTCCAGTTTTCCTAGAGTTATACTTCACACTTTCTATGTTCCAATCATTAGTGGATGTTTACAACAGTTTCTTCTCCTTTTGAGTTGTGCCCATTAGCAAATGCTTCAGTTTTACTCTGAACACATGGATTTTCCATGAAGTGGAATTGACTAGACAGCAACTAACAGCATGCACATACACACACATATAAAAACATACATTTTAGATACATTATCAACACTTATCATTTTACCACATTCTTACCTCTAAATCAACTTTTCTGAGATGTTTCAAATATTTTAGCTTTCCCTTTCTCAAATTGTTCAAATTAGTCTAAATTTTTCCCATTCACCTTATGAGATGACAACATTTGCCTTATGAAGTGAAGTTACTGCAAGGTCTATATTGTTTTGTTAAGTTCCATTCCTTGTCAATTACCACTTTTGTGTTTGATAATCAGTTTAACAAAAGACAATCTGCTAGTAGAAAGGACTTTGCCATTGTAATATAATTTAATTTTACCACCAAAAAGAAATCTTTCTTTACTGAAAATTGGTAAAAGGCCAGAATGTTTGTCAGTGGAATGAATGAACTGGATCAGCTTCATAATGCATCCATGCCTGTCTCAACAGTCTGGGATTTTACTTTCTTTTCTGTTTCTGCATATGAACCTTAGATAAGGATGGCTGGAATAGGGTCTAGGAAAAAATTCAAGGTGGTTGCCAAAAACACATGTCTGTCAGACACACAAGGGATATGATAGCATTTATCTTTAAACTCCAAAATTTACCAATGTTTTATTGCAATCACAGTAGTCTTTCATCCTTATTCAATCATATTTGCATATTTTAAAAAATAATGAACTACATATTCACTTCTCAGCTAGTATTCTTACTTCAGATGATTTTCAGCTCCAATTTGATATATATATAAAGAATGGTGTGTGATTTTATTTAATTCAGCTTTGTCTTTCATTCTTTTGTTAAATAGATAAAACAATACATATCTGAAGCATGAATTAATGATTTCCACCCCCCAAAAATGTCTCTCCAGCCAATGACATTCATAGAAGAAGGTTTATAATTTATGACTAGATTACATATATTTTTTCATTACAATTGTTTGAGAAAAATGTTCTTAATTCTATACCAGGGATTCTGAAACTGTAGTGAAAAACTTTTGCTGCAGACTTTTCAGCCAAAGACAAAGAAACAGAGCTAAATAGAAAGAAAATAGCCCATGCACTGCATATTGTAGATTCGTAATTAATAAATACAATTGATTAAAAAGCAGAATTAAATTGTAACTCTAAGCTAGAGTCTTGGTGTGACACTATAGGAAAGCACTGGACTGCTAACCCCAAGATTAGCAGTTCAAATCCACCAACCACTTCTTGGAAACCGTATACATTGTCACTATTAGTTAGAACTAA
>NW_006408609.1:444617-445677 GCF_000296735.1 Chrysochloris asiatica
GCACTTAACAACAACAGCAACTCAAAGGAGCTCTAATAGAGTAGTGGTTACGAATTGGGCTGCAAACCTCAAGGTCAGCAGTTTGAAACTACCAGCTGTTCCGAGGGAGAAAGATGAGGCTTTCTGCTCCTGTAAAGTTGTACAGCTTCGGAAACCCTGTACAGGGCCGCTATGAGTCGGAACCGACTCCACGGCACATAACAACAACAACAACAACAACAACAACTCGTTTGGAAGGAGCTCCAGTAGTGTGGTTACAAGTCAGGCTGCTAATCTCAAGGTCAGCAGTTTGATACAACCAGCCATTCTGCTGGAGAAAGATGAGGCTTTCTGCTCCCATAAAGATTTACAACCTCGGAAATCCTACACAGGCGCCATCTCCATGGCACATAACCACCAGTCATGTGGAAAAATGACAATGAAGGAAACTAAAGGCTTAAGGAAGAATCTAGTCCACAAAACTACTGGCCCACACAACATACAGCCCCTTATAACTTGAGATGAGGAGAAACAGATAGTGCCCAGTGGCAACCACTCGGTGACAACCACTGACTGATCTATTAGACAATGAAGAAAACAGTTAAAAAAAACCCTCAAATTCATAAAAGAGATCTGGTTTACTAAAATGATAGAAATGAAAGGAATCACCAAGGGATCACCATAACATTCTTTTGATGTAAAACTGAAACGACTCCTAGAGGTTATCTTTGAGTCAAACAATGTATAAAATAAATGCTGTTACCTGTGAGTAATGCGCCATTTGTATAATTGACTACATAAGACCTAATGGGCAAAATTTACCCCAAAACAAAAATTGACAGGCATGTCAAAAATAAAACAATAATACCTTGAAAAAAATAACGAGAATTGTAATAGTTGATTGGCTAGTACCTAATAGAAAGTATTATTGAATGGGAAGAAAAGGTGATCATGAAGCAGATGAAATGAAGAAGACAAAAAGAAAAAAAAATGCGCTAAACATGAAGAGACTTTGCAATGTAAATATGTATATATATATGTATATTTGTTGTTGTTGTTAAGTGCCGTCGAGTCGGTTCCG
>NW_006408609.1:447221-448407 GCF_000296735.1 Chrysochloris asiatica
TGAAGATCAAAGACCACAGACTTCATTATGGGTTACACCTCAATGTAAACAAAACAAAAATCCTCACCACTGGATTCTTATCAACAGAGACAAGATTGAAGTTGTCAAGGACTTTATTTTGCTTGGATCAACAATCAGCACTCAGGAAGTAACAGTCAAGAAATCAAAAGATATATGGCATTGGACAGATCTGCTGCAGGAGACCTCTTTAACATATTGAAGAGCAAAAATGTCAGCTTGTGACGCATTTGGGTTTTGGTATTGGAGAAGAATATTGTATCATGCACTGCCAAAGAACAAGCAGATCTGTGTTGGAAGAAGTACAGCTAGAGTGTTCCTAGGAAGTCAGAATGGCCAGACTTCATCCTAATACTTTGGACATATTATCATGAGGGACCAATCATTGAAGAAGGATATCATTTTTAATAAAGTGGAGGGTGGGAGAAAAAGGGAAAGACCCCAATGAGATGGACTAGCACAGTGGCAACACATTGGGCTCAGTCATAGCAATGATTGTGAGGTTGACCCAGGACTGGGCAGTGTTTTGTTCTCTAGTGCATAGGGTTGTTATTAGTTGGTACTTACTCAATGGCACCTAACAACAACAACAACGAAGAGAATAAAATTTAAGTAACATGGTTTACGTTTTGGCTTTTAGTGAACATGAAGTAAACAGTTTGGTTTAACTCTCATTTTAGCCACATTTCAAAAGTTTTCACGTATAATGTAATGTAAATAAGTTTTGTTTAGATTGTGATATACTAAAAATAATAACACAAACAATTATACTCACTTACCCACTATCTAAAAGCCGATTCTGATTCAGAGCCACCTTGCATAGGATTTCCAAGGCTGTAAATCTTAACTGTAACAGAAAGTACCATCGTTATTCTTAGGAGCTGCTGGTGGGTTTGAACTGCCAACCTTACAGTTACCAGTTTAGTACTTATCCTAGAGTACTATCAGGACTCCTTCAGGGAATGATAGGATATGTTAAGTACATCTACAAAAATTGAAGAGATGATAGAATTGCCTTTATTTTTTTGTTGTGTCCTGTGTTCTAAGTTCTCTTATAGTTAATTATTTTAGCTACACATATAGTTGTGTTAAGGTGCGCCTGACCCAAACCATGGTATTTTCAATAACCTTTTATGCATGTGAAAGCTGGACAGTGAATAAGGAAGAC
>NW_006408609.1:448931-451427 GCF_000296735.1 Chrysochloris asiatica
CTTGGAGGCCAGGGATGGCCAAATTTGTCTCTCATACTTTGGACATATTGTCAGGAGGGACCAGTCACTGGAGAAGGATATCATGTTTGGTAAGGTGGAGGATCAGAGAAAAAGAAGAAGACCCCCAGTGATATGGATTGAGAAATTAGCATCATCAATAGCCTAAAGTGTGGCAATGATTGTGAGGTGGCCCAGGATCTGACAGTGTTTTGTTCTGTTATGCACAAGGTCTCTATGAGTCGATACCAACTTGATGGTACCTAACAACGACAACAACATAGTTGTGGAGAGATGAGGAATATTAATTGATAATTATTTTGGTCATTAGGAGTCTTGGGTGGTGCAGCAGTACAATGTGCTGGACTGTAAGGTCGATTTGAACTGCCAAGTCAGTGGTTCAAACTCACCAGGCACTCCTGAGAAACCCTATATAAGGTCACTATGAATCAGAACTGAATCCAAGGCACTTAACAACAACAACAATGGTTATTAATGATTCTATTAATATTAGAGTTCATCAATTCATTTACATTTGTGGGTATACATATCAATGTTCAATTTTATTTTCTGTTGGCCAATAACATATATATTGAGATGTATGAAAATAATATACAGTTACTTATGGCCACATGAGTAGAGGCATTTTCTCGTAATGGAAAATTTCATTTCTTTTCAGCAATAGGAAAATTTCCAGTGTTGTGCAAACAATGTACATTTACAAATTATGGTATGTTCTGGAATTCATTAGTAAGTACATATTGATTGCAGCTTTAGCCCAAGTACGTAAAGATCAATTCAAAAACTCATAGTCTCCACAGAGAAGAATTTAATTCCTGTATACTCATGTTTTTAAATGAAGAATAAGAAAACAAAATGACACCTATTAGAATAATCTGTGTTTTCACTGGATCTCTGAATGTATTACTAACTTTTCCAGGTTTTTTTCTTTTCTTTTTTTTTTTTTAAATAAGCAGATAGGAATGTGAGACTTCCATATATGCATGTATGTATCTATATATATATTGCTGTTGTTGTTAGGTACCATCGAATCGGTACCAACTCATAACAACCTTATGCACAGCAGAATGAAACACTGCCCTATCCTGGGCCAACCTCACTACTGTTGCCACGATTGAGTTCATAGATGGTGCCACTTGGCCAATCCATCTTGTTGGGGGGGGTCTTCCTCTTTTTCTCTGACCCTCCACCTTACCAAACATGATATCCTTCTCCAGTGACTGGTCCCTGTATAGGGTTTCCAAGGAGTGGCTGGTGAATTTGAACTGCCAACCTTGAGATTCAAATAGACCTTGAGGTAGAGTACTTATACTAGGGCACCACACCAGAACTCCAAATATATATGTGTGTGTGGTGTTGTTGTTAGGTGGTATCAAGTTGGTACCAACTCATAGTGACACTATGCACAACAGAATGACACTGCCTGATCCTGGGCCAACCTCACAATCGTTGCCATGTTTGAGCCCATCTATGCTGCCATTGTGCCATCCTATTGGGGTCTTCCTCTTTTTCTCCTACCCTCTGCCTTACCAAATACGGTATTCTTCTCCAGTGACTGGCCCCAAATGACAATAATATGTCTGAAGTATGAGAGATAATGTCTGGCCATCCCAATTTACAAGGAACTAACTCTCTGGCTGTACTTCTTCCAACACAGATCTTTTGGCAGTCCATGGTGAAAGAACTATAACTCCATAGTCATAACTCCTCCAAAACCATAACTGAAAAGCATCAATTCTTCTATGGTCTTCCTTATTCACCATCCAACTTTCGCATGCATATGAGATTATTGAAAATACCATGGCTTATATCAGGTTCTCAAACTTACGTCTTTGCTCTTCAATACTTTAAAGAGTTCTTGTGCAGCAAATTTGCCCAATGTAATACTTCATTTGATTTCCTGACTGCTTCTTCCTTGAGTCTTCATGGTTGTTCCAAGCAAAATGAAGTCATTGGCAACTTCAATTTTTTCTCCATTTATATGGATGTTATTTATTTGTCCAGTAATGAGGATATTTTTTTTCTGTACATTGAGGCACAACCAATACCAAAGACTGTGTTCTTTGATCTACATCAATATGTATTTTTAAGTCCTCTTGGCTTTCACAAGCAAGGTTGTATCGTTTGTATATTGCAGGCTGTTAATGGGCCTTCCTCCAATCCTGAAGCTATGTTTTTCTTCATATAATCAAGCTACCTGGAGTATTTGCTCAGTATACAGACTGAATAAAAATGGTGAATGAATACAACCCTGGAACACACTTTTTTCTGATTTTAAACCATTCAGTGTTCCCTTGTTCTGTTCAGAAAACTGTTTTTTGGTCTATGTGCAGGTTCCTCATGAGCACAATTAAGGGTTTTGGAATACTCATGCATTGTAAAGCTGTCCATAACTTGTCATGATCCGCATAATCAAAAGCCTTTGCATAGTCAATAAAGCACAGGTAAACACCTTTCTGGTAGTCTCTGTTTTCAGCC
>NW_006408609.1:452557-454408 GCF_000296735.1 Chrysochloris asiatica
GATGAGTTCCTCATTCCATTGAGCCACATGGGCACAAATATATATCTCTTTCAGTTAGTTGGACAGGTAGTTGTCTTCCAAATTTTTACAATACTATTGTTGTTGTTGTTAATTAAGTGCCTGCTGTCGAGTCAATTCTGACCCATAATGACCTGTATAGAGTTTCTGAAAGAGCAACTGGCAAGTTTGAACTGTTGACCTCCGGTACATATCAACTTTGCAGTCCAGTGCATTAACCTATAGTGCCATACCAGGACTCCCTTGTATGGGATGGAACCATGTATTATAATAATTCTCATTCAATCCTGAATTGTATGTTCGTTTCTCATACTTTGGACATTTTGTCAGGAGGGACCAGTTGCTGGAGAAGGATATCATATTTGGTAAGGTGGAGGGTCAGAGAAGGAGAGAAAGACCCCCAATGAGATGGATTGGCCGAGTGGCAGCATCGATGGACTTAAGCGTGGCAACATTAATGAGGTTGGCTCATGATCAGGCAGTGTTTCGGTCTGTTGTGCATAAGGTCACTATGGCTCGGTACCAACTCGATGACACCTAACAACAACAACAACAATGAACCTCTGGTGTGATGCTGAAGTATAAGCACTAGAGTGTTAGATGAAACTGAAATGTTGGTGGTGGTCCAAGCCATCAGCTGTTCATTGGAAATACTATATAGGTGGCTGTGAACTGGGAAAGGTTCAAGGCACTTAACAACAACAATAACAACATGTTCTCCTGGTGTGGTGCTGTAGGATAACAATTGGACTATCAACCATAAAGCCAGTGGTTCAAACTCACCAGTTGCCACTCAGATCACTGAGTCAGAACTGGCTAGACTGCATTTAAGAACACTTAAAAACATCTGCTTGAGAAACAAGTATTAGCTGAAATGCCAGCGATACAAAAAGTTGTTTGCGTACGAACACAAGAAATTAATTCTCATATATGATACATCTGTAATAATGTATGAACCTGTTATAAATCTTTCATTTGTGTAAATGCTTGCGCATGACTAAGTTGCTTTCAGGAGATCTGTGTGGTCAAAACTATTTCATAACAATATTAAAATGCTATTTTTCTTTTTCATCATGTTGACTTTTTTTTTTCTATTGTGAGTTGGATGATAGTTTGCATGCGAGAACATCAGCTTTATATTCATCCTATTGTATTTCCTATCATTGCAATGATTACAATCCCCTCCACGCATCATCATTAAACAGCTTTCGCTTCCATTTCCTGTTTTTTGTTTTTGTTTTTTTATGTATACTGAAGCACTCAGAAATTTACAATCATTTAAACAACCAAAGGGCATACCCTGCAAGCCCTCTCCCCTGGCCATCAACACACAGCCCTTTTCCCTCCTTGAATCCAGGGTCCCCAGATGCTCCAAATCTCCACATCATTGTCTCTGCCTCCATCTCTGGTGTCACTGCTTCTCTGGATAGGGTCCCACATTCCACTCTTCTCCCTTGATGGTCCTAGGGTCCTCCGCTCCTGGACTGCAAGATCAACCACTCCCCTCCTTTTGTTACAAAATGTCTACCTTTATATTTGCAACACTCATAATCAGTCTTAATAGCAATTATTCACTATTGAACCAGAAGAGTCTTATCCCCATCTCCTTTCTCCAGCCCCATCAGGTGAGGTTGGAAAACACTAAATAGAGATTCTACCTTCCCTTGTACCCTCTGAAACTAGGCTTCCTCTTGAAAGCTTGTAAGCAAGGCACTTTGTGCCTTTGTAATCCCCCCATTTTGGATACGCAATGTGTAAATTGCTCATCCTTGTCAACCCTGTGTATTGAGGGGATGGGAATGATCCTCACTGTAAAGATGAATCCCCTCTTTT
>NW_006408609.1:455773-492611 GCF_000296735.1 Chrysochloris asiatica
GTATGAATAAGTGGGAGAAAGATGAGGCTTTCTACTCCCGTAAAGATTTACAGCCTCAGAAACCCTGTACAGGGTCACTATGAGTCGGAACCGACGTCACAGTACATAACAACAACAACAATGTATGAATAAAAATATCAAGCATAACTTTCTTGAAAGCAATAGATTGTGATGAATCTTTTTAACATCAAATTTTCAAATATTGATAACTGCTTTATAGCTCATAGGAGATCACCATTAAGAACAGTTATAAAACTTGTCACTTTGTAAATGCAGAGAGTTCATTTTTACAGAAGTATCCATCATTTCTTGGTCTTCATAAAATTTTACCTTAGCCTTATGAATATTTCAGATTCCATGAACATTTATATATCAATTATTGATGTAAATGTTTTAAGCAGAGACTATTATGTACAATGGCATCTTTTTAAAAATGTGTATTCTTTAAGTGACATCGACACAAAATGCCAATGGCACAAATTGATTTACATTTTCAGTGTCACTAATGAGTCATATCTTATTTAGACAATGTATATGTATTTGTATACATGGGTGTGTATTTTGTATATTTTCTTAACAGTGTACTATAGAATTATTTCTATATTTGAAATACATATTTTTGGTAAAATTAGTGTAAGAACTTCTACATACACATATGAATACACATTCTCTTATATTGCCCCCAGCATTAATTGCCAAGAAATAAATGTATTGACTTACCTATCGATGTTTCAGAGAATAACTGTAAAAACTATTGATTCCTTCTTCTTGGTCTTACCGATAAGGAAAAAATAGTCTGAGAATACATAATTTCTTTTCTTCATTTTTTTTTTTTACATAAGGAAAGGTTTGAGGACTACTAAAATAGAGAATAAAATCCACACTTCTTTGTTTATTGTACAAATAATTTCACTCAGCCTAGCTTTTCCACAAACGAAATCCAGACTTCCTATGTAACAATCACCATATTATACTAAATGCCATGGAGTCTATTCTGTAGAGAGCAGAACTGCTCCGTGGATTTTCAAGGCTGTAACCTATCAAAAACAGATCGATGAGCCTTTCTTTCAAGGCACTTTTGGGCAGGTTAATAGATTGTGCCACACAAAGAACACCCAACCTTAAATAAGCCATGTTGTTATTGTTCGTTCCTATTATCAAGACCCTGTTTACAACAGAACAAAGCACTGTCTGGTTCTGTCCCATCTTCCTAATTGTTATTGCATTAAAGCCCAGTCTTACAACCACAGCATTTCATTATTATTAATAGATTTATTTTTGTAGACTGCTCTTCCCAATTCCAATTCTCATTCATATCCTTGACAAGGTTGATACTTAATACCAAGTCCAAGTTATACCTCCAAGCTATAAATTGTATCATAGCTTTGTTAAGTTAAATATTGTTGCTGCTTTTAGGTGCTGTGGAGTATGAGTTGGCACATAATGAAATGGAATTAACAATGCCCAGCCTGTGTCATCCTCACAAAATTTATCTTGTTTGAGCCCAATGTGGCAGGCACTGTGTCAATCCCTTCTATTGGTGGTCCTCGTCTTTTTCACTGGCCCTTTACTTTACCAGGCATGAAAACTTTTCCCAGGTACTAGTCTTTCCTGGTAGCACAGTGGTTATGAATCGGGCTGCGAACTTCAAAGTCAGCAGTTCAAAACTACCAGCTGTTCCACGGGAGAAAGATGAGGCATTCTACTCCTGTAAAGAATTACAGCCTCGTAAACCCTGTACAGGGTCTCTATGAGTAAGAACCGACTCCACAGCACATAACAACAACAGTCTTTCCTGACAAAATGTGACATAAATTTTTACCTCTTCTTTTTCAAGTGACATTCTGGCTGTATTTTTTCCAACACAGATTGGTTTGCTATTATGGAAGTCCAGCATCCTTAACAATATTCTTCACCAAAACCACAATCCAGATCCATCAATTCTTTTATGGTCTTCCTTATTCATAATCCAGCATATGAGGTGAATTAATATATAATGGCTTAGGTCATGTGGACCTTATTCATCAAAGTGATATCTTTGCTTTAAAGAGGTCTTTTGCAACAGATTTATCTAATGAAATAAGTCCTTTGATTTCTTTATTGCTACTTTCATGAGTGTTGACCACAGATCCAAGTAAAATAAAATTCTTGACAATTCCATTGTTTTCTCCATTAATCCTGATGTTATTTCTAGCTCAGTTTCCCTTTGAATTAGTTTGCAAGGTAGCTATGATCCATAGATGTGTGAATACTTCTAGCATTGCATCAGCCAGGAGAAGCACAGAATGAATTCTCACTCAGAACCCCAGAAGGACTCAATATAGCCAACACCCTGATAGCAAGACTCCCAGCATTCATAACTATGAGACTTTAAAATTCTGTTCTCTAAAGCCAGTCACTTTGTAGTATTTTCTCGTGGCAGCCATAAGAATCGAATATATATCTACTTCAGGTTTTCTCAGGTGGATCCTAGAAGAAATAAGATTTAAGAAGTGCAAAAAACACAAACAGGTTTTGAAAACATCAAGTGTTTAAAGGAAAAAGTAGCATAAGACCCAAATTCATCACTACCTTATTAAGTGATATAGGGTAAGCACTTGATTGTTAACCACAAGATCAGCTGTTTAAATCCACCAGTCAGTCTTTCAGAGGAAGTTATGAGTCTTTGTGCTCTCATAAAGATAAACAGCCTTGGAAACCTGTATAGGTTCGCTATGAGTCAGAACCAACTTGATGGCACTTAGCAACAAAAACTATCCAGAATATCAAAGTATTTACAAAATATTATCAATTTCAATATTTATTAGGTGCACTATAACTTTCTTTTAGTGGAAATTCTAGATTAACAAAGGATAATTTTTCAAAATCAGCAAAAGAATCTCAGAGATACTTGAAGTCAGCTAACTCACATTTAAAATTGTATATGGTTGTAAATATGGAGTCCTGGTGTGGCACTGTGGCACTTTGGGATAAATATATGTAAAATAGACAATAATTTTGGATTTAGTATTACAGAATTAAAGGTAGAATTAAGATACTTCTAAAATTTGACTGTATTTAAGTGTGGTAGAGTCAGTTCCAACTCATAGTAACCGTGTATAGCGTTTCCAAGAAAAGTTTTGTGAGTATGAACTGCCAACCTTTTCACTGAAACTGACCTTGCATTTGAGTGATCATCCTACAGCACCACACCAGGACTCCACAAAATAGCATCGGTTCTGTTTACTGATTGCATAAAATGCACCATATATGAATTCAGAGGAAATAAAGAGGGAGAGAGTTGCTGAATCCTTTTTGAAGTATTGACATTAATTCTCATCATCATAAGCAAAAAATAAAATAAAACAAAAAGTCACACAAACACAAAATTATACCTATTCCAGTGATTCTAAAATTCTATTACAATTCTAAGCAAAAAAATTATTGACAGGGTTCTTCCTTCTTTTTTATACTAAAAACATGGCAGCTTCTTGTCCTTGGCCCTTAGGTTTGAATATTATATATCTTTCCACTCTTACAATAGTCAAACTATTCCCCAAATAATAAGCAATTGTTTCTCTAAGATATTATCTTCCTCAACATATCTTCTCTGAGAGTCTTTGAAGCCTTTAGAAAATTAGTGTTCCTACAACATTTTGGTCATCTAAGTTAAATGTAAAAAAAGGCTACAAATCAAAGGACTCATTGGCACCAACTTTACAAAGGAAAAGGAATTCAGTGAAAATGAAGCCCCTAAACAAAGCAAAGTCTAGGTCCTTTATCAATAGTTGATGCATACTTGATTTGCAATATAAATATTTTTACAGTGCAACACATTAAGCATTGAAAAAAAATTATGCCAAATAAACCTATCAAAGCATATATGCATTATCATATACTGTAAGGGTAACCAAGAATTTCCTGTTGAACAATGGGTTAAATGTTATTTTGCTCACCCATCGGTCAGTGGTTCTAATCCACCAGCAGCTGTGTTGGGAAAGATGTGATCATATATTTCCTTAAAAGCTTTCCAGTTTCAGAAACACTATGCAATCATTCTACTCTGTCCAAACGGAATGCTGTATAAGCCCACAGCCGTAGATTTTATACTTGTTTGGTATGGGTAAACAAATCCTCCTTCCCACACTATTGCTAAAAGTAACTAGCAAACACTTGAATAACTTTAAAAGCAAGTCCCATCGATCTAAAATAACTTTATTAAACTGGGATTATGAGAATTTCTACTAAAAACATAAAATTGCTACTAAAGGGGTCGAATATTGAGTTAGGAATCATAGTTGTGAGAAACTCAGTGTGATTGCTGTCCCAGTGAGTGAGGTGTGAACCTTTTTAGGAACTGCCTCAGAGGCAAAAGCTACCTTGTTTAAGACCATCTACTTCCAGGACATCTCACATTCAAATTCTGATCAAATGAGAGATTGAACAGCATGGCCAACTTAGTCCAATAGGCAACGGTTTTGAAATACCTTGGCTGCAGATATCTCTGTATTATTGGGAGTTTTGTTATTAGGTCTTAAATATATAATTTCTTCCTTTTCCTACTTATGCTAACTTCCCTTTTTACATATAGATATTTATCTCAGAGACATTTTAGTAGAGCTGAATATGGCACTATAGGATAAGCACTGGACCATAAAGGTAAATTTGAATGAAAGGTGGTGGTTCAAGCCCACCAGTCACTCCTTGAAAATCCTATACAGCGTTGCTGTAAGTCAGAACCAACTCATTGACACTTAACAACAAAAACAGGATGTCCCACCTCAGAATCTGTTTCCTAGAGAATGTGATCTACAATTCTTGGTATCATCATTTATTCTCAGATGAATTTTGGACCTGATCTCTGACAGTCTGACTGGCAATGAGGGCCCATCACTGGTGGTGGTTAGACCATAGCTCCTGCAGAAATAGCAGAGTAATTGTTAAATTTTGTCAGAGGAGAATTGGGAAGGTGTTATGGATTAAATTTGTTGTTGTTGTGTCATTGAGTCAGTTTTGACTCATAACAACCCTGTATAGGTTTTCTGAGGTTCAGCTGGTGAGTTTGAACCACCGACCTTACAGTCCAGTGCTTATCCTACAATGCCACACCAGGAGAGTCCCTCAAAAATATGTGTTGTAGATGCTAATAACTCTGACTGTGGTTATAAATTCACTTGGGAGTCTTTGTTATATTAATGAGACAGGTTTAGTGTAGGGTGTGTTTGAATAGCTCTTCTTTGAGATCTAAAAAAGTTTAAACAAGCAAGCTAAGAAGTACAGACAGGAAAAGAGGGGTGCCAAGACCCATGAAGCCAAGAAATTGTCTTGAGAGTCAACAGAGAGGACACACAGAGAGAAAATATTGCCCTATGATGGTACCCTGAATTCAAATTTCTAACATCTTGAAATGTGAGAAAATAAATTTCTGTTTGTTAAAGTCACCAACTGATGTATTTCTATTATAGCAGTATTAGATAGGAGAAATTTGGAACTAGGAGTGGAATGCTGCTCTGAAAAGTAGTTTTGTAATTGGATAATGAGTGAAGATAGGAAGAGTTGTAAGGTACTTAATAGCAAAAGCCTATAGGTCCTGATATGTATATAAGATAAACACTGGACTGTTATCTGCAAGGTTGACAGTTAACCACCACCCCCAGCTACTACTTGGAAACCCCATACAAGGTTGCTATGTGTCAAAACCAACTGGAAAGCACTTAACAAAAGCAAAGACAATACATAGTAAAATCCTTGAAGAAACACTTGGTAGAATTATGGGTTATCAAAGGTAATTTCAGTAACAGTTAAGAAGAAAGTGAGGGGATAAATAGGAAAAGTCTCTATTGTCTTAGCTAATGCATATGGAACCAACAAGAGAATTTTGCTGTCACTATAAATTTGGATGTTAAATGCACTTCTGGTGAGGCTTTGAAGGAAAATAATTAACATGTGATTAGACAACGAAGGAAGGGTGAGGTGATAAAGTGACAAAGAACTTGTCTGAACTACGTTCAAACGTTTTGTGGAGGCTAGAATTATAAGTGATAAAGTTGGATATTTAGCTCAGGAGAATTCAAAGCAAAATCTTAAAAACGTGTCTGGTTTCTCCTTGCTGCTTATAGTAGTGTGAGAGGAAAGAGAAGAATGTACAAATGAGTTGTGCCAAATAAGAACAAAACTTAAAGATTTGTAGAATTCTGTTGTGCAAACTAAGGACACATGTCCTAGAATGTTCATTAAAGACTTAGCAGCATTCTCTTTTGTTAAAGAGATTTAAGTCTATGATTGATAGACTTAATCTTAACCAACTACCACAGTAAAAAAACTCATCAGTTTAGACTGAAAGTGACTGAGAAATAATGAAAGAATGCTGCCTTGTCCTTGAAATTCTACAGGCAGAAAACAGGACAAACAAATATATTGTGACCTCCAATAAAAGAAAAGAGCCATCCCTGTAGCAATTTAGAGATCAGTGGGATTGCTAGAAAGAGCACAGAAAGTAGAACCTTCTAGATTTCAAATAGTGCGACCATACTCTCCTGGATCTCAAAGAAAACAGATTTCAAAGTGTTAGTTTTAATGCCAAATCAGTTCTGGAGTGTAGGGCTGTTGTTAAGGTGTTCTAGGGGATGGGACTATCACCTAAAGGTGAAGGTGTGGGACTGCCATGCCCAAGAAGTAGAAGAATTTGATCTGTTGGTGCCAAGGGTATAGGTATCCACTCAGATGGATTGTAAAAATGAAGTTGCCCAAAGCTGATGGAGCAGAGTTGCCATCCCTAGAGACCTAGAGGATGGAGCTGAAGCTCAGGGCCAAGGACATTCCCATCCAGAGTTTAGAAGATGTCCAACACCCAGATTCTGGAGGGTGAGGGCTTTGTCCAGCTGTTCCCAAAGAATAGAGGATTATTTGCCAACTCTTAAAGGTAATGTAAAGTGTTCTCCTTGTCTTTGCACTTGCTTGATACCTTTTATCTCCTCTTTTCCTTATGTTTATCCCACTTGTAATGCAAATGAATACCTTGTGCCAGTTCCACTTTTGCATTTTGGAAACAGATAACATGTATTCTAGATTTCACAGGTATTCAGATGGATAGGAATTTTTCCCAAGATGGAATATTCCTAATATCTCACCAATATTTGACTCATATAATTCAGAGGGTAAGATATGTGAACTTGGAGTTAATTAAGAGTTCGAGGATGATGTGATGGGTTAAATGCATTTTGCAAGTGTCAAGGATTTGAATTTTGCAGAGCAAAATGGTGGAAAGTTATGGATTACATTTTGTGCCTAAAAGTATGTGTTGTAATTTTAACCTTTGATGAGGATCTCTAGCATAAGCATTGAACCACAAGTTCAGTTTGAACTACTACAAGATCAACAGTTCATATGCACCAGTAGCTTCTTGGAAACACTATACTGAGTTGTGATGAGTCAGAATGGACTCAAAGGCATTTAACAACAATAACAGCAATGCCTGTGGAATAGAGGTTAAAACAGTTTGGTTGTCTTTGTTATATTAATGACAGAGGACTGTTGTTGTTGTTACCTGCCATCAAGTCAGTACTGACACATAGTGACCTTATGCACAGCAGAACAAAATACTGCCCATTCCTGGGCCAATCTCACTACTGTTGCCATGCTTGAGTCCATTGATGCTGCCACTTGGCCAATCCATCTCGGTGGGGGTCTTCCTCAATTTCTCTGACCCTCTACCTTACCAAACATGATATCATTCTCCAGCGACTGGTCCCTCCTAACACTATGTCCAAAGTATGAGAGATGAAGTTTGGCCATCCTGACCTCCAAGGAGCACTCTGGCTGCACTTCTTCCAAAACAGATCTATTGGTTCTTTTGGTAACCCATGGCACTTTCAATATTCTGCCCCAACACTATAACTTAAAAGCATCAATTCTTCTTTTGTTTTCTTTATTCACTGCACAGCTTTCGCAAGCGTATGAGGTTATTGAAAATAACATAGTTTGAGTCAGGTACACCTTAGTCCTCAAGCTGATATTTTGCTCTTCAACACTTTAAAAAGTTCCTGTGAAGCAGATTTGCCTAATGCAATACGTCGTCTGATCTCTTGACTGCTGCTTCCATGGTGTTGATAGTTGATCCAAGAAGAATGAAGTCCTTGACAACGTCAATCTTCTCTCCGTTAATAAGAATGTTGTTTATTGGTCAAGTGGTGAGGCTTTTTGTGTTCTTTACATTGAGATGTAATCCATACCGAAGGCTGTGCTCTTCGATCTTCATCAGTAAATGTTTAAGACTTATTCACTTTCAGCAAGCAAGGTTGAATCATCTGCATATCACAGGTTGTTAATGAGTCTTCCTCCAATCCTGATGCTACCTTTTTCTTCATATAACCCAACTTCTCAGATTATTTGCTCAGCATACAGGTTTAATAAGCATGGTGAAAAAATACAACCTTGTCACACACCTTTTTAAATTTTAAACCATTCAGTGTTCCCATGTTCTATTCAAACAACTACTTCTTGGTCCAGGTACAAATTCCTCATGAGCACAATTAAGTGTTCCAGAATACTTATACTTTACAATGTTGTCCATAGCTTGTCATGATCCACACAATTAAAAGCCTTTGCATAGTCACTAAAGCACAGGTAGACATCTTTTTGATATTCTCTGCTTTCACCCAAGATCCATCGGACATCAGCAATAATATCACTTGTTCCATGGCCTCTTCTGAATCCGGCTTGAACCTCTGGAAGTTCTCTGTCAATGTGTGCTTGCAGCCATTTCTGTATTACCTTTGGTAAAATTTTACTCACATGAGATTGTCTAATGATTTTTGCATTGCGTTGGGTCACCTCTCTTTGGAATGGGCACAAATACGGATCTCTTCCAATCAGTTGACCAGAGTTGTCTTCCAAATTTCTTGGCAGAGATGAGTGGGTGCCTCCTGTGCCACCTCACTTTCTTGAAAGATTTCAATTTTTATTCCCTCAATTCCTGGTGCCTTGTTCTTTGCCAATTCCTTCAATGCACCTTGCAATTCCTCCTTCAGGATCATTGGCTCTTGAGCATATGCTACCTCTTGAAACGGTTGAACATTAACAATTTCCTTTTAGTACAGTGACTGTATTTTCCTTCCATCTTCTCTTGATGGTTTCTGCATCATTCAATAATTTTCCCAGAGAATCTGTCAATAATGAAAGTTGAGGCTTGAAGTTTTTCTTCAGTTGCCCTTGCTTGAGAAATGCTGAACATGTTCTTCCTTTTTGGTTTTATGATTCCAGATTTTTGCTCATTTTGTTGTAATATTTGGCTTTATCTTCTCGAGCTGGTCTTTGAAATTTTCTGTTCAGCTCTTGGAACTCTGCATTTCTTTCATTTGCTTAGCATATCTACACTGGAGAGCAAGTTTCAGAGTCTCTTCTGACATCCATTTTGAACTTTTCCTTCTCTCTTGTCTTCTTAATGACTTTTTGTTTTCTTTATGTATGATGTTCTTGATGTCATCCCACAACTCTTCTGGTCTTCTGTCTTTAGTGTTTAATTTATCAAATATGTTCTTCACATGATCCCTAAATTCAGGTGGACTATATTCAAGGTCATATTTTGGCTCTCATGGACTTGTTTTCATTTTCTTCAGCTTCAGTTTAAATTTGCATATGAGTAATTTATGGTCTGTCCCACAGTATTTAGTACCTAATTTATCTTAAGTCAATCACTCATGAGATATAAAAAGCAAGTAAAAGAAGCAAGTCAGGGAAGAGAGATGTCAAGTCACATGAAAATTTTGCAAGATCCAAAAGCTCAAAAGAGTCAATAATCTTCATACAGAGCCAACACTAGATAAAGTCTTCCCCCAGCACAAGCATCTTGAATTTCTACTGTTGAAAAACAAATTTTTTTTCTTAAATAAAAAAACCCATTTGCGATAATTCTTTTACAACAATACTAGATACTGAAGACAGATAACTTCTTGAGGAAATAATGAATTTAATTTTAAAAAATATTTTTTAAAAAAAGAAAAGGTAAAATCATTGTTTAGCATAAATGGTTAATATGCTCAGCTCCTAATCATAATAATGGAAATTCCAAGGAAGAAAGTTTTAGAATCCACTTCTAAAAAACCAGCTACTGAAAACCCTATCAAGCATAAATTTACTCTAACACACGTAGGGTTTGATAAGTTGGGTACACCTAAATTTCAACTTTTTCTCTGGGTTTTGGTATTTGAGGAACAGAGAAAATGATAATAATCAGGACACTTACTAAATTTAATTGCCATTTAGGAAGAGAAAATATTGGCAGAAATGATCACAATTTAAAAGCAAGAATGAAAACTGGAAGTCTTTCCTAATAAGAGTTACACAAGGGCATTTACCTGTAAACACACCTATGGATGTGGTGGTGAAAGTAGCAGGCAAAATGATGAACATTTCTTGGGTATTATCAAATATCTTAAGGCAATGAGTTGCTGGGACTGTGGAGTCAGGACCACAGTCTCAGGGAACAACATGGTTAATTGGCATAACATAGTCCACAAAAATAATATTTTGCATTCTACTTTGGTGAGTAGCGTCTAAGATCTTAAAAGCTCATGAACAGCCATCTAAGGTGCAACTTTTGATCACTCCATTTGTGGAAGAAATAAAGAGTGATGAGAATTAACGATGCTTGGAATCAATTAATCCAGTGGAATAATGGAGCATGTGGACATCAGTTTCTAGAACTCTGAGACCAGATGAACTAAATGGTGCCCAGCTATCACTAACAACTCTTCTGAAAGGGATGGCATCAAAAAGTACCAGATAGAGTAGGAGAAAATATAGAATAAAAGTCAAAATTGTAAAGAAGACTGGGTTTATTGGTCAGAAAGAGATTGGAGGAACATGAAGACTATGGCCCTCAGCCATCTTTCTGGTCTGAAAAAGAACTTTTTTCAAAGATTTTGTGATCCAATTTTCAGCCAAGCAGAAGTACATATATATAGGAGGTGCAACAACATTAGTAAGGTACACTCACCATAGACTGATCAATCATTCAAAATCAAAAGGGCAACATTTACCTAAGGACGAAGTTGAGAAGTGGTGGAAAGGATGGTGGAATGCAAATTGGAACCATAGTGGGAGTGTGAGAAAACAACTCTATGTTTGTTAAAGTCATCTATTTGTGGTTTTTCTGTTATAGCAGCACTAGATACTAGGGTAGTAGGGAAATGGGATAATGGTTGCTGCATTGAGGAGGCTGCAATATTGAGAAAAAACAAAGTGTATTATTTGTTGAATGTCAAACTGATGATCTTCTCTGTAAACCTTCACTCAATTCACAATAAACAGAAAAAAAAGAAGAAGCAGTTACATAGTCTGGATGCTAACATATCTCTTCCAGTGAATGGCAGTAAGAAGTAGACTAACTAGACTCAAGAATTATTGTCAGTATAGCAGAGCTCCAAATAAGACTAATATCTCAAAGAAGGTAGATCTTCTATGACAAGTTTAAGATACTAATTGGAAAAGAATATAACACTACATACAATGGTTGTGAAATTAATGTAACACTACATTAATGCTTGTGAAAAATCTTGAAGCTCTAGATTCCTCTGCACTTTCTAAGTTAGCAGAAGTAGCCTACAACTTCCTATTAAGAATTAACACCTCCTACATGCTTGAAAATGATTCAGAACTTCCTCCTGAAAATAATTCATGCTCCTCTAAGAATCTGTTCTACAGCCCTCGTCTGGCTGCAAGGGCTATATATAAAAGTTGAATCATAACAAAATGTAGTCAGGTTTGTGCTGGATCTGGTAAGAAAAAAGAAGAATGTCTTCAAAATAATAAAAGCATATTTTATTACTTAAATTGTATAGTTAATGTGATAAGTGTAGTATGTATTCAATGAACGGAAAAATACGGAAAACAATTAAGAAAGTCAGACAAAATGCTGTGCAATGAAATCATGGACAACAAATAAGAAATCATAATATAAAGTAATTTTGAGTAATCAGTGGGATAAAGAAAGAATATGTTTCATCCCAATTTTCATACCAATCTTCAAAAATCCTAAATTTATTAACATTTTTCTTTCTGAGAAATCACAGTACTTGCTGCTTATGATATTAGTATGTGATATTAATGTAAAATAATGTTTGAAATGCTCTGTAATTGATTATTCATAAAATTAAATTATGGAAAGCAAACGCAAGAGCCTCATTATGATTAAAAGCAATAAGTATGGTGCTGTAGGATAAGCACTGGACTGCTAACCACAAGATTAGCAGTTGTTCCTTGGAAACACAATATGGGATTACTCTGAGTCAGAACCAATTCAATTGCAATGAACAACTTAGCAGCAATCGTAAATATGACAACACAGAATCAAAGTTCATTGTTATGTCATTGAACCATTTTCAAATCATAGTGACTTCATATGACAAGCAGAATATCCCATAGTGTTTTCTAGGCTAATTTTTTTCTAATCTTTATGGGAGCAGATTGCCAGAGCCACTGGGTAAGTTTGAATCACTAGCCTTTTTGTTAACTTTGTACCACCAGGGTTTCTTGAAGCAAAGATCTGACTCACTGTATAAGTTTCCTGTGGTTTCTTGTAACACATTATTGCAACTTGGTGGCATAAACTACAGAAATTTCTTCTGTAAAGTTACATAGGAAACAAGTCCAAAGAGTAGTAGAAGTCTAAACAAAGTAATGCCTCGGCCATACTCTATTCCATGGTGCTAGTAAAAACCAATCTCTGCATCTCCCAGCCTCTGGTGGATGTCAATATTGCTTGGCATGTGGTTTCATCACTTCAATAACTGCCTCCACCTGCACATGACCTTCCTGTATTGGTGTCTGTATAACCTCCCTCTGCCTTCTTGATACAGTCCACATTTGAATTATTAATGGGTCTTTGCTGCTATTCTTATTTTTAGTTGTAAACTATCAGCAGATGAAGGTCCCAAAAGATTTTCTTCATCCACATCACTATGGCTAACTCTACTTTTAAGTAGTAGCTCTTCTTCAAAGCATTTTGAGAGCCTTCCATCATGAGGGGCTCATTTTTTTTGTACAATAACAATGTTTCACTGTTCTTTGTAAAGTTTTCAGTGTTTAACCATTCAGTAATGAGCTGCCTTTCCTTCTTCTAGTCTGCCTTAGTCTGGAAGCTCCACTGAAACCTGTTCACCATATCATCACATGGATGCTCCTACTGGTATGTTAAACACCAGGGGTAGAGCTCCCAGCATCACAGCAACATGCAAATCACCGCCTTAGTGGAAACAGAGGAGCAGTAGCCTCTTATATTATTATCACCCAATTATCACATCCCTTCTCCAAATATTACTAATTATATTTTAATTCATTATTCTGTTGCTCAAATTCATGACTTTGAATATAATTAAACATCCAAATCTTGGTCCCGCATATCATAACAGGAATTCTAGTGAAAAGTGAGTAAAGTAGAGCATCAAATTCTTTCAATTCTTTCA
Organism: Chrysochloris asiatica; assembly: GCF_000296735.1. Classification (NCBI taxonomy): domain Eukaryota; kingdom Metazoa; phylum Chordata; class Mammalia; order Afrosoricida; family Chrysochloridae; genus Chrysochloris; species Chrysochloris asiatica. The sequence continues at coordinate 469,216 of NW_006408609.1, forward strand.
CTCTACATTTGGCATCTTATGAAGTATATTGCAATGTGGTTAGGTGCCCTCAAGTCTGCTCTCACTCCTTATGCACAAGAGAACAAACCACTTCCTTTATGGTGGGTAGAAAAAAATGCCCTCCCCAAAAGGTCGAGGGTTTAAATTCACCAGCTGCTCTTTGGAAACCCTTGTTGCTATGGGCCAGAACTGACTCGACAGCACTTAACAACAACAACAACAACAAATATTAACTTTCTAACCCCTGGTGGTGTTGGTGGTGGTTGTGTACCGTGGAGTCAGTTCTGACTCATAGCAACCCTATTTAGGGTTTCCAAGGCTATAAATGTTTATAGGAGCAGAAAGCCTCACGTTTCTCCAGTGGAGTGACTGGTATATTCGAACTGCTGACCTTTTAGTTAGCAGCCCAGTTTGTAATACATATGCTACCAAGAATGTTTTTCTGACCCCTGTTGCTGTTGTTGTTAAGTGTTGTTGAACCAGTTCCGACTCATAGTGAACCTGTATAGGGTTTCTGAGGAGCAGCTGGTGAGCTTAAACTGCCGACCTTGAGGTTCAAACCTACTTTGCAGTCCAGCGCATTAACCCACAGCACCACACCAGGGCTCCTAGAATTCAGGAATATTACTTTATATTGTCAAAGAGTAACAATAAGATGAGTAAGAATTGTGAGTGTATGCTTATCTTGGATGACCCAAGTAATCCCTAAATGCAAAAACACGGGTGTATTTAAAAAAAAAAAAAAATTATATCACAACAAACCATGGATAATATTGTGAAGAATGAGTACTCAAGTGTACTTAATTGTGTGCGTAGACCAAGAGACAATCCTTAGAACAAAACAAGGGAATACTGAATGATTCAAAACCAGAGCTTTTGTACCAAGTTTGTGTCTTTTCACCATATTTATTCAATCTGAGCAAATTACTGAGAAACTGAATTAGATAAAGAAAAACATGTAATTTAACAGCACTGGAGGAATACTTATTAACAACCTGTGATATTCATATGATGCAACCTTACTTTCTAGAAGTGAAGAGGACATGCAATACTTATTGATGGATATCAAAGACGGTAGCCTTCAGCATGGATTGCACCTCAGTGAAAAGAAAACAAGTAATATCATGATAAATGGAGGTAATATTGAAGTTGTCAAAGACTTCAATTGATGGATTCACAATTAATGTTCATGGAAGCAGGAGTCAAACAATCAAAGAATATATTGCATTAGTCAAATCTGCTGCAAATGACCTTTTTAAAGTGTTAAAGAACAAAGATGTCACTGAGTTCTTAGGTGCACCTGACCCAAGCCATGGTATTTTCAATGGCCTCATCTGCTATTGGATTTTGAAAAATGAATAAGGAAAACTGTAAAAAAATTGATGCACTTGAATTATGGTGTTGGGGAAGAATATTGAAAGTGTCATAGATTTCCAGAAATACAAATAAGTCGTCTTGGAGGAAGTACGGTTAGAATGCTTCTTACAAGTGATGATTCAAGACTTTCTCCCACCTATTTTGGACATGTTTTCAGGAAAGATCAGTCCTATCTGAAGGAAATTATGCTTGGCAAAGTGGAGGGTGAACAACAAAATAAAGGAATACTCTCAATGAAATGAATTGACATAGTGGCAAAAGCACTGCACTCAAACAGAACAGCAGCTGTGAGGTTGATTCAGAACTGGGTAACATTTTATTCTGTTCTGTACAGGATCTTTCTATAAGTGAAAATCTACTCCATGGCACCTAAAGAAAAACAATGTAAGAAGGCTAAATGTCTATTATTTTCAAAGCAATTGTTGCTGTTGTTAACTGCCATTGAGTCGGTTCAACTCATAGCAACTCTGTACAGAATATCCAAGGAGTGGTTGGTGAGTTTGAGCCATTAACCTTGTGTTTAAACTGACCTTATGGTCAAGTGCTTATCCTACAGCATCACACCAGGAATCCAATGCTGTATATTGTTGTCATTATTAGATGTCTTTGAGTCGGTACCAACGCATAACAACACTAGGCGCAACAGAACGAAACACTGCCCGATCCTGGGCCAACTTCCCTATTGTTGCCATGCTTCAGCCCACTGATGCTGCCATTTTGCCAATCCATCTCGCTGGGGGTCTTTCTGTTTTTCTCTGACCTCCCACCTTACCAAACATGATATCCTTCTCCAGTGACTGGTCCCTCCTGACAGTATGTCCGAAGTATGAGGGATGAAGTTTGGCCATCCTGGTCTCCAAGGAGCACTCTGGCTTCACTTCCTCCTACACAGATCTGTTGGTTCTTTTAGCAGCCCATGGCACTTTCTATATTCTCCTCCAACACCATAACTCAAAAGCATCAATTCTTCTAGTCTTCCTTATTCACTGTCCAGCTTTCACATCCATATGAGATTATTGAAAATACCATGGTTTAGGTTAGGTGCACCTTAGTCCTCAAGCTGACATCTTTGCTCTTCAACACTTTAAAAAGATCTTGTGCAGCAGATTTGCCTAATGCAATACGTCATTTGATTTCTTGACTACTGCTTTCATAAGTGTTGATGGTTGATTCAAGAAGAATGAAGTTCTTGACAATTTCAATCTTTTCTCTGTTAATCAGAATATTGTTTATTGGTCCAGTGGTGAGGATTTTTGTTTTCTTTACACTGAGCCACCACACGTCTGTCAGTTTGTTGTACTATGATGACTTGTGATTTGCTGTGATTCTGGAAATTATGCCACCAGCATTTTAAATCCCAGCAGGGTCACCCATGGTGGACAGGTTTTAGACGTGCTTCCAGATGAAGGCAGACTAGGAAGAAGGAGTGATGAACTACTTCCTAATATTTAGTATATGAAAACCTTATGAATGTTATATATATGTTTACAAACATAATTGTATGTCCATTGTTTCAAATACTGAAAAAGTTATAAAAATTATAAAAATAGAAGTATCTACTTATATAATTTCATTTCTGTGGCTGTGGTTGGAAGCTGGGCAGCAAGCACTGGGTGGGTAGATAAAAAAAAACCTTAATTATAGCTTTTATAATGTTAACATTCTAAAATCCATAATTTATTATCTGCATATGACTAATGAAGATTTTGCATATATTTGTGACAGCTAATTTTTGTTCTACACTCATACATTTGCATGTTGTTGTTGTTGTTGTTTTTGTTGTTATTGTTAAGTGCCGTCGAGTCAGTTCCGACCCATAGCAACGCTGTACAAGGTTTCCGAGGGTGTAAATCTTTACAGGAGTAGAAAGCCTCATCTTTCTCCCACGGAGCTGCTGGTAGTTTCGAACTGCTGACCTTCAGGTTCTCAGCCCGATTCATAACCACTACACTACCAGAGTTAGGTAACATCAAGTTGAAATAGACTCATAGCAACCTTCTGCAAACAGAGTGAAACACTGTTAGGTCTAGGGACTCATTGCTATACCTGAATCCATAGTTGCTGCCACTCTACCAACCCATCTCTTTGGGAATCTTCCTTTTTCTCCAACCCTCCACTCTATCAAACATGGTATCCTTCTCCAGTGACTGGTCAATCCTGATAATATGTCCAAAGCCTGAGAGACAAAGTCTGGCCATCCTGGTTTCCAAGGAGCACTTCTTCCAAAACAGATTAATTTGTTTTTTTGGCAGTCCATGGTACTGTCAAAATTTTCAAATGCATCAATTCTTCCATGATCTTCCTAATTTACTATCCAACTTTCACATGCGTAAGAGGTTATTTAAAATATTATGCCTTGGGTCAGGCAAACCTTAGCTCTCAAACTGCCATCTTTGCCCTTCAACACTTCAAAAAGGTTTGTGCAGCGGATTTGCCCAGTTAGAGGACTAAGAGGAGCCTGATCTAAGCCATGGTGTTTTTAATTGTCTCATATGCATGCAAAAGTTAGATAATGAATAAGGAAGAACAGAGACGAATTTGGATTTGAACTGTGTTGGTGAAGAATATTGAAAGTACAATGAACTGCCAGAACAAACTCATCTTTCCTGGAAGCAGTACAGCCAGAATCTGCCTTAGAAGCAAGAATGGAGAGACTTCATCTCACTTACTTTGAGCATGTTATCAGGAGGAAAAAGGAAATTATGGTTGGTAAAGCAGAGGGTCATTGAAAAATGGGGAAAACCCTCTATGAGATGGATTGAAACAATGGCTGCAACAATGGGTTCACACTTAACAGCAATTGGTCCAGGACTGTATTATGTTTTGTTCTGCTTTGCATGTAGTTTCTATGAGTCTGAACCAATTGAACAACACTTAAGAAAAGCTACCCAAGATTCAGTTTTTTTTTTTTTTTTTCTTTCCTTTTTTAAATTCCTGGAAAAGTAAATAGAAGGACATGAGAAATATATTAAATAAACTATCTTTGATGTGGGTTCCTTACTTACACCTACTATCCCAATCCTAGTGAAGACCCTGATTTGTTTCTGTTTTGTTTGTTTGTTTTTAGGTGTAAAAGAAATGTGGACTTCCCAAGAACAAATTCTAACAGAATTTACCAATTCACAACACTTCATATTCTTGTCATGTCTGTCAGCAATCACTTTGGCTAGTAAAATACGCACACATATTAACCAATAACTGACAATCTCAGCTGTGAAATATTAGTAATAGTGGCATTGCTTTCATATTCATTATTAAGAACATATATTTAAAATCTTAGCACTTTCAAAACTCATCATACAAGCTCAAATTTATCATTATTTGTTCTCACAAGTTATCATTTTTAATAGCCTATCCTCAGTAGCAGGACTTTAAGAGTTCAGTGACTAACTCCAAAAGCGCTGAAAATTTGAATATTTGAACCTTATTTATTGGTTTAGATGATTATTTAAACAGAAGTTACTGAACATTTTAATGTAACTGGAGATTGATCACTATTTATTACTCATTATGGATAGCTGTGGCTTTGCAAAATTTATGCCACTGCTGAAATGCTATACTTAATAGCTGTTGTACCTTATAAAAAACCTTGAAAATATTGCAAACATCTAGGGTTACAAATCATTTTAGAAAATGAATGCATACAGAGTATTATGTTCAGTTCTTCAGTCAGAAGGTGAATAAAAATATAGTGCTCAGCAAAAAGGCACATGGAAGCAACGTGTATGTGTGTGCATAGGTGTTTGAGTGTAAGATTATGCAGAAGTAAACAAATAATGAATGAAAACTGTCACTAGAAGAACACCAGTGGAATTTACTAGAATCAGAATAAATTGAAAACTATAAAAATGCTGACCAGTAACAAAATCTTTGAAACTTTGAAATTTTTAGACTACATAATCTTTAAGAACTGAGCTCCAATATCATCATTTGAATCATGGTAAAGTTTAATGTTGTAAATAACAGAGAGTATAGTGTAAAAATATAAATTGTTGTGTTCTTTCTGATAGAACTCTCATCTCTAAATTTGCCAGTGTTCTTGTAGATATGTGAATGCCAAGTATCATGAAAAGTTTAACATGCAGAGCAATCACACAAATTATTTACTTAAATATGGATTCCAGTCTCTGGACTATAAGACTGAGATTCACTAGATGAGTACTGAAAAGAAATGCCCTCTGATTACGCTTCTCTCAAAACTTACAGTATGCACAATGAGAGATAAGGTAATGAATTTTATTTTGGAAACGCATAACTTGAAATATTTTTGAAAGTGCAAGAGAATCTTGGAAGAGAGATTGAGAAAAAGGATGCTTACTGGGGCATTACAAGAGCTAATAATGATACACACTCTCTTATAGAAGGGGTGAACAAAGGTGACTGTTATATACAGAAGTGGATGAATATTGTTGTTGTGGTTGTTAAGTGCCCTAGAATTGGTTCCAACTCAAAGCGACCCTATGAGTATAGGGTTTCTAAAGAGCAACTGGTGAGTTTGAACCACCAACCTTTTGGTTCAAATTGACCTTGTGTTCCAGCGCTATATCCTGAAGTGCCACACCAAGACTCCAGATGCATATTGATATTTGGAAATATACCTACATTTATTAGGTGAACAGAAGAAAAATAACAACAACAACAACAAAAAAAAAATTGACCATAGAGACAATAGAAGAATCAAAAATATTTCTTTTAGATAGAAAGTACCTCAAAATATTTCTTTTAGATAGCAAGAACAAAATATGACAAAGACTGCAGATTAATACTGAAAGAGAAAAAACAAAAAACAAAAAAAATACTGTCTCCACTAACATGACAGTTACTGAATAAACTCATAGAGTATACTCTGTGAAGTAATAAGAGAAAAAAATCAAGTTTTGGGAGTTTCAGAATTGACTTACTGAAGAACAAACAGTGTATACTCATTTGAAAACGTTATTGTCAAAATTACATAGTGGAATAATGACAATTCTGGGATGTAGCAAGGGTTTGGTACTGTAGGAAAGACAAGAGAACGCTTACTGACAGAGAAGAGTAGCTACAGCAGACTGAGAATTGACAAATCAATTTAGAATGTCAAAAATTAGCTTCTGTGGTTTATACTCCAACTGGTTTATCACATCACATTGCATCATAGGGGATCATCATCTAAGTGCCAAACTACTGAGAATCATGGCTCAGCCAAGCTGACACATATTTGGGAAGATACAATTCAATCCATGACTAATGGAAACCTATCCAGGTAGGAAAATTTAATGTTTCCCACTTATACATAGTGATAGAAGATTGCTAAAACTGCACCCTGTCAAACGTGGAAAGCTTACAAGACCTGGCTCTCACAGGTTTCACTGTAAATTTAATGAAATGTGATTTGACTAGAATAAACAAAGTAGGTAAATAGTAAGTAATATAATGACTAGCATTATGCTTTACTAAAATGCTCCAAAAATCAGTGGCTGATTAGGTCACCCAGATAAACTAGCAACATAGTTTTAACTTATTTTAAAATCAAGATCACATGCTAAATGCAGTCAGTCATGTGGCGATGTTGTTACTGTTAGTTTTCTTCAAGTTGATTCCACTTTGTAGTGAGCCAGTATAAGAACTATATATAGAATGTTGGTGGTCTTCATAGCATAAGGATTTCTTTACATACAAGACCTTTGGCACTAATGGCAGTTATGCCCTAGGGTACTTGGGCTCTTTTGTGCTCTCTCACAAGTCTTGGATCTCCTTACTATGTTTGGAGAATACCTCTTGTTTACAAGCTAGACAGACCAGATCTTCACTTTCTCAAGGTTTTTTAGAGTAACAGTACAAATACAAGACAAATATTTGACATGGAACCAGAAGCTAGTAATCTAAAAAAGACAGAACATAGAAAATACTTTTTCATAGTAATTTCAGGTAAATCTAGAGGTGGATTACAATTTCCATTACCCTGTCTCTGTGGAGCAAACCAGTGTCAATTATAAGCAGAGGCAACTGTATTTTGGGCTGTCCGGCTTCAAATCTGGTTCTGTGGAAATCCTGAGATCCTAGGACTATATAATATCTTTCCAATGAATTCCTTTTTTAATCAAATAATCCAGAACCAGTTTCTATTTTTATGCAACTAAGAACCCTAATACTCAATTCTATGCATATATATATAATTCCGAGTCATCAGCCGTGGTCCCAATTATTTTGTCCTATTTTGCCTTATTATTATTCACTGTTAATGTATTTGCAAGTCTTCAAAAGTCCTATCTAAATGGAACATTGATTTTGTTTGTTTTATGTAACTTCCTTTACACTCATCATGTTTTATTCCATGATAATCCCCACTTGGAGGAAAAGCAGCTATAATTACATGGTGTCTTCTTTTCTCTTACAGCATCCTCTCTACGGAAGTCATGGTTTGCTACTCTAATTCTTATCCTGTCTTGGTTAGTCATCATCATTGACTCAAAGCAGTGCTGTGCTGTGTACTATATCTCTGCCGCAAAAATCATTCTTCTCTGTTAAATCCTCTTCACCTGCAGCTGCCTGCTGCACTTCACTCTGGGCCAAGATGCAGACGTTGCATTTTCTCAGATTGTATTTGTGGCACATTCATGAAAGCTTCTTGGGTAAAAAAATCATTCCAAAATAATAAATCAAATCAATAAATAAAGTTAATAAATCTCCTTTGCTTTATAAACATCATCAGTCTTTAGCAGAAAGAATCACTAGTCCTTCTTCTTGTTTTAGATCTTTGAAATGGTTTCATTTACCATAAGAGGCTCTTTTGGGCCTGTGTTAATGCTTACATTATTAGAAGGTACACTTGACCTTATAAAAGGTCCAATAATATTTGGCCCTAGGGATCAGTTTTAATGAACTTTGTTTTTTCTAAAAGAAACTTCCACTAGTCTTAGAAAGTGTTAAAGAAATTAAATTAATTATCCAAATTCTTTCTCTGTCTCTTCATAATATATGCATATTGTTTTGCTGTAGGATGAGCACTCAACCACAAGGTCTGTTTAAACTACCAGGTCAGCAGTTCAAACTAACCAACTGCTTCTTGGAAACTCTATACAAGGTCTCTATGACTTGGAAACGACTCAACGGTACTTAACAGCAACAACAATAACAACAAAAACATGCATATGTGATATATATATCACATATGCATGTTGTTAAGTGCCATCTAGTCACTTCTGACATGTAGCGATCCTTTATAGGGTTTCTGAGGAGTGACTGGTGAGATTTAACCGCCGACCATGCGGTTCAAACCGACTTTGCAGTTCAGTACATTAATCCACAGTGCCACACCAGGACAACAATATACATATTTAAGTGCTACCGAGTCATTTCAGACTCATAGCGACCCTATATAAAATTCACAGCAGAAGTTGGTGGGGTTGAACTGCTGACCTTGTGGTTTGCTGTCTATTTCTGATCTATTTATGTTGTTAAGTTCTGCCCAGTTGAAACTGGGTTTTGACCCTGCATGGGGTCCAGATGTGGCGCTGTGGGTTAATGCGCTGGACTGCAAAGTAGATTTGAACCTCAAGGTCAGCAGTTCAAGCTCACCAGACACTCTTCAGAAACCCTTTACAAGGTTGCTATGGGTCGGAACCTACTCAATGGCACTTAACAACAACAACAACAACAGGATTTCTGAGGAGCGTCTGGTGAGTTTGAACTACTGACTTTCAGTTAACAGTGCAGTACTTATCCTACAGTACCACACAAGGAGATGTGTGTGTGTGTGTGTGTGTGTGTGTGTGTGTACATACATACATATCCTTCAAGAATTTATTTTAATTATTTCATTCCTATAGTAAAGTTTGGAGTCTGATGTGGTGCTGTGGGTTAATGTGCTGGACTTCAAAGTCAGTTTGAACCAAAATGTTTGCTGTTCAAGCTCACCAGTTGCCCCTAGGAAACCCTATACAGGGTTGCTATGGGTCGGAACCAACTCAAAGGCACTTAATAACAACAACATAGTAAAACTTATGATTAATCTTCCTTTTCTTGGAATCATCATAAGGTAATGCAGCAGAGTGGAGTTCAATACAAAGTTTCTCATACATATTAACCAAAATTATAATGACTCAGTTAAACAATATTTCCCAGAGATTATTCTAATGAGATTGTGTTCCTTTATTCTCACCTTTAACCTTCTACAACTTTCCCCATCTATACTCCGCTTTGTCCCTCTGAGGACAGATTTCTACTAATTGCATCACCTACTTTTACTTACATTCTGCTGTTGAATTGGATTTGACAAATGGGATGCTCAGAGAGAAGATATGAAAATTCAAGGGCAGAGTTCAGAGTATTTTATTCCCTTTCTTCCCTATTTTGGCCATTTGACACTGTTTCCTTGTTTCTGCTAGCAATATCTACATCCCTCTAAATCTTCTATCAAACACGTCCAATGTTGAGGGCTAGTTCTGGGGACACAGTGCTCTCACCTTCCTACTTTAAGCCTTGGTATCTTTCTGCTGCCAGTCCCTGTATGCCTATTGTTACATATCTACATGTATAAGTAGTCTATTATTAACGTCTCCTCAAAATCCCTGCCAGGAGTTTAATTGATGCAGAATGTGCTCAAGTTAAGAACCAGAACAAGGATTAAAAAGAATTAGCCAGTGGTTTAAAATTTGGTCATGCTCTCAAAGTCTCAGTGACCATTAATTCAGCTCCTAGAAATTCATGACGGGATGAATAATGTACCTCTTCTACCATAACTGTACATAATCCACTAATTATTTCTGAAAATCCACTAATTATTTATAAGAATCTCCTACCTAAGTCTTCAGGACCTAATTTTGGAGTCTGTGGTGTTCTCTTCCTATTATTTTGTGCTCTTTGATATTCTAGATGTCTATAAATGGCAAAGTGCAGTCTAAATTACTTGTCTCTTAGATATTGTTTGGTTTCTGCTTTGTAGAATATAATTTCTCTATTAAGCTGCTGCTAGCTCTTATACCCAAACCTAACAACACTAGCTATTTTCTTGTGCTACAGCTCTCCTCTTTCTCAACTGGGTCTTAAGCATATTAGTTGCTTATACTTATCTACATTGATGGTCACTATAGGTTTCAACCCTCAAAAACTCAAGATGTCTTTGCAACGTGACCAAAGAGAACTCTACAGACAGCAGCATAGAGAAATAAGTCTCAAAGTCTGAAATTCTAATTAAAAAGAAAAAAAAAATAAGCTAGAGTAGTATTCCTGATAGTAAAAATAAATTGCTCATATAAATAAGTGATTATTGTGTGCCTTCAAGTCGGTTCTGACTCATAGTGACCCAGGATAGTATTTCTGAGACTGTGATTCTTTGGTGGTGGCAGTGGTGTGCTGCGGAGATGGTTCCGACTCATAGCCACCCTTCATAGGGTTTCTTAGGCTATAAATCTTTATGGGAACAGAATGTCTGTCATCTTTTGCAAGTGGAACTCCTGGTAGTTTCGGACTGTTGACCTTAAGGTTAACAGCCCGGATCATCTTTCTCCCACAAAGTGGCTGGTGTATTCAATCTTCTGACCCTGTATGCAGTAGCCCTGTGTGTAATCTACTATGCCACCAGAGATCCCTCATATAAATAGAAGACATGTAGTTTTAAAATCAAACTAAGACATTAAGAAAATAATCAATGTGCTAGTCAATTATGTAGTGAGACAGTTGAAACTACATTTCCTTTTCTTACTACCAAATTTCCTTTTTCTACCTAACTACTAATGAAAAAAAAAAATTGAAACATAAGTTAATCAACGAATGTATGAGCATATTACTATGAGTTAATTAATACTTAAGACTTGGAAATATATTTTTTCATTGCAATTTTTCTAAATGTTTCTGTTTGAGTATTTTATAATTTAACATAAGAAAACTCCATGTAATTTCTTAGTGAAGTAGATTATATTTACACCCATAAACCTGGTGTGAAATAAAGACTGAGAATTTTTTATGGAAAAATAGTTTTATATTTAACAGCACACAATAAAGAACAAAAATATCTTCAAATTTTTAGTTTACACTCATATCACATTCTTACATATATTGCCAACCAGAGGGGGGGAAAAAAAATCAATGGGAAAGTAATGATTCCCTCATCTACATACACCAACATAGTTAAGCAAATCTGCTGCACAAGATTGTTTTAAGTGTTTGAGAGTTGTAGGTTGGTTATGTGCCGTGGAGTTGGTTCTGACTCATAGTGACAGGGTTTCTGAGGCAGTAAATCTTTAAGGGAGCAGAAAGCCTTATCTCTATCCCACAGAACAGCTGGTAGTTTTGAACTGCTGACCTTGAGGTTCACAGCCCAATTTGTAACCTCTACGCTACCAGTTAAAGGTCTAAGGTACACCTCACCCATGCCATGGTATTTTTGATAGCCTTATATACATGTGAAAGTTGGACAATGAATAAGGAAATCCATAGAAGAATTTATGCATTATGCATGGTGTTGGCAAAAACTATTGAAAGTATCATGGATTGCCAGAAGCAAAAATAAATATGTCTTGGAAGATGTACAGGCTGAATACTCCTTAGAAGTCAGGATGGTAACACTTCCTCTCTCATACTTTGAACATGTTATCAGAAGGAACTAGTTATTGGAAAAGGATATCATTCTTGGTAAAGTGAAATGTCGAAAAGTAAGAAGACACCAAATGAGATGGATTGGCATAGTATCATCATCAATAGGCTACAGTATAGCAACAATTGTGAGGAAGGCACAGGACAGGATAGTGTTTCATTCTGTTGTACATGGGGCCCCTATGAATTGGAACCAACTCAATAGTATCTAACAACAACAACAACACTATACTTAATGAATATTCTATATTGTACTTTCAAATTTTATATTAAAATACGTCTATTCAATGCTAAAAGATGTATACTTATTCAACATAGTTGTTAATATGGCTATTTATTTAATAACCTAGTCATTTTATGCAATGCTTATGAGCAAGTGAGATTTATAGTAGCAACAAATGAAAATAGACATGTACACATGGAAATATACATATTTCTTTTATTATATTTGAGAGAAAAACTGATGGAAATTTACTAAGTTGTAGGAAAAAAGTGACCTGTTTTATTTTCTGGGCTTAACCTGAGAATTATTAAAATATTTGGATAGTTCTGCTTGAGAAGAAACATTTTTGTTATTCTTGCACTGTTGCTGTGAATTTATCAAGTATTCATGATGTTCACGAATACTGCGGACTCACATTGTGTTCAGGGACTGGCATGAACCTTTGTGCATAGCTTCAATAACGATGAGTGATTTTGTAGCATGTTTAATTTTGGTTCTTTCTTTCATTTTTTCTCTCTCTCTCTTTCCAGAGTCTTAGCTATTTTTTTAATATTTAAGATGCACTGAAAATTAATATTTTAATTAATTTCATATTTTTCCTTCATTTTATAATAGATTCTGCAGTGATTTGGAAAAACGTTTAAAAAGAAATCCAATAGCCTAAAAAAATAAGATTTGTAAAATAATGCAAAATTATCAAACGCTACTCGGAAACCCTGTACAGGGTCGCTATGGGTCAGAACCGACTCGACGGCACTTAACAACAACAACAACATAACAAGAAATGTTTCCTTTGAATGACACATGGGTCTGGAACTCATGCCAGGAAATAAAAGCATTTTGACTATTTCGCTTCAAGATTTAAAAAAAATCAAATGTTTTTCATAATCTATCAGGCAAAAAGTTATTTCCTTGACTTATAGTGTGTTTCAAGGAGTTCTGGTGGCGCAGTGGTTAAACACTTGACTGCTATCCAAAAGTTTGGCAGTTCAAACCCATGATCCTCTCTAAGGGAAAAAGATGTGATAGTCTGCTTCCATACATATTTCAGCCTTGGCAACCCTATATGGCAGTTCTATGTTGCACTATAGGGTTATTATGAGTTGGAATCAACTCAATAGTAATGGATTGATGTTTTGGGTTATAGTCTTTTCCCTCCATTCTCAGAAAGGGGAAATAGATATAAAGATAAAATAATAATAATAATGGAAATAATTTGTGTTTGCATTATGGACATGCCAAAATTTATTGCTCATTTTGGATGGCTTGATAGCTCTGAAATCACAAAACTTACAAGTGTTTTTCCTTTAATCTATAGTCTTCTTGGACTCCTGATGTGGCACTGTGGGTTAATGTGCCAGACTGCAAAGCCATTTGAACTGTAAGATCAGCTGTTCAAGCTCACCAGCTGCTCCTCAGAAACCCTGTATAGGGTCGCTATGGGTTGATATCGACTTGATGGCACTTAATAACAACAACATAGTCTTATTGGAATCCTGGTGTGGCTCTGTTGGTTAATGCTCTGGACTCCAAGGTAAATTTAAACTACAAGGTCAGTGGTTCAAAATCACCAGCTGTTCCTTGGAAATCCCATACATGGTGGCTATGAGTCAGAACTGATCTAAGGCACTTCACAACAACAACATAGTTTTATTACATGCCCATACTTACAATATTTAAGAAAGAAAAGAAAAAAGCATATTTTCTAAGCATATTTTAATGCCTTGTACATATGTTAAAGTTAACATGGATCTGTCATTGAATATCTCCTTCGAATAATTATGTCAAAAATAGATTTTAAAGTTTTAGGACAGTATTATTAGTACTCAGCAATTATTTTCATTTCTTACAGTATTGTAGAGAAAAAAATCATCACAATAGCAAACATAAATTGAAGATCAAAAATGACTAAAATTTACAACAGTCATTTTGCTGTTATTTATTTCAGACCCTTTCCATTTTCCCATCTTATATTACTAGAATTCTTTTTTAAAAAGTCACTCAATTTGGTAACCTGATATGTGGATAAAAGTTCATTCGACTTCTATTGTTGTTCAGTGCCCTTGAGTTGGTTCTAATAGTGACCCTGTATTGGGTTTTTGAGGAGTGGTTTAAGTTTGAGTCACCGACCTTGTGGTTCAAATCAACCTTATGGTCAAGTGCTCAACCTATAGCACCATACCAGGGCCCCTATTCTTCTATAAGAAAAACAAACAAACAAACAAAACTGATTCCGTGTACTTTAGAGAATAAAATGAAGCACACATAATTCTTCAATTTTTATTTTGTTTTACTCTATGAGACATTCTGGAGACTTAGTGTAGAGCTGTTGGTTAATGCGCTGGACTGCAAAGTCAGTTTGAACTGCAAGGCCGGTTGTTCAAGCTCACCAGCTGCTCCTTGGAAACCCTATAAAGGGTCGCTATGAGTCAGAAATGACTCAACAGCCCTTAACAACAACATATGACATGCTACTTACATGATTGAATAACTGAGAAATATTTAAATAATAAAAACTCATTATGCACTTCCCTGATATAATTCTATAACTTACCCATTTTTATAACTATAAATTAGAAAAATATAAATTAGTTTAAAAATTGTCCATAGTATAATTGTGTACTGACATCTAAAATCAAGATATTCTTTCTTGTCTATACCCCCATGTTTCTAGAGAGACTGTAGCTGTATCTTTTGAATAGTTAGTCTTAGTGAATGCTGAATGATATAACTAAATATGGTCCAGTGCAGGTAAAAGGTTAAAGACAGGGTTAATTAATTTTATTATAATTAGAAGAGAAATATTAGCAATTTCTAGATAACTGTATTTGATATGAACATTTTAAATGGGACCCTGTGTCTAGCAGTAGTGATGGAAATTAGGACTCTTCTTTTAATCTAGTTTAATAGACAGCAATTTGATTTAGTCAAGATAAGGAAAAATTTTAAAGGATGTATCAGTATATTAATTCAGATAAGATCGCCCATCATTGTTTTTGTTAAAAGTATTCCAAACTCTGAAAAGATATTCTTTAAATGAATTTTTCCACTCGAATTTCATACTTACTACTCTGGGCTGTGTTCTATATTTTACCAAGTACTGACTTATTTCACCCTTTTTATAAAAGTGCTAGAAGGTGAGTTAAATTATTAAATATACTTTAAAGATGATAAAATTGAGGCAGGAAGTTGTGCAAAGTTGTACACATAGTGATTAACCATTCTGAAAAATAATTTGTAGTTCTAGAACTTCAGGATATTTTTTAAACACGTTTATAAATAAATCTGCTACTAATGCTTTCTTTGAATCCAAACTCCTACAATTTGTCTTACAAAACTCCAGTGGTTTAACTCATGAATTATTTAACTGGTGAGACGTCCTTTGGTTGCACACAAATGGATTTAATCCCAGTAAAAAAAATGGGAGATATGTTTTAAGATATAGTGGCTTCTTAAAAAGTAAAGTGCTACAAAACAGCTCAGTTTTATAGACTAAAATCAGGGACTAGACAGTCATTGATATACCAATTTTTTTTTTTTTAATCTCTCTGGTTCTTATTTTGTTGTATTTCAATGTGTTTGCTTTATTTTGTATCCCTATAAGTGATTCTCCTAATTTTCTTATACACATAATTAAAAACTTAGTGACCAGAAGCCAATTTCTGGAATGGCGATGTCAGAATTCCCACTGACTCATTTCCCAGTGAAACAACTATAACTGGTAAAATTATAAATACAACTATTTGAAATATCTGGAAATTTTCCTGAGAGTATATAATTACAGAAGAAATGTTTATTCAAGAAAATAAATTATGTTTTAGAGCTCTGGTAGCATAGTGGTTATGAATTGGGCTGCTAACCTGAAGGTTGGCAGTTTGAAACTACCAGCCATTCCAAGGGCGAAAGATGAGGTGTTCTGCTCCCATAAAGATTTACAGCCTTGGAACTGAATCCACAGTACTTAAGATCAACAAAAACAACAAGAATAGCACAAGCCTGTGTTACTTAAGCTACAACTTGTTCCCTCTCTTCTGCTTTCCTGTTCAGTTTCATAAAAAATTTACTCCAAGTGACTGTTGCTGAAAAGCTCTGTCTCCTCCTCTCAGTTCCCAATCTAGGAGGCTCTAGGCAGGTCTCTGGCATTTCACTCCTATCTAAAACTCTAGATTTAACTCTAGTGAGTATAGTTGAAAGGTCAAATATGCCCTCCTCCATCCAGCCTACATTCATAAGACAGAGGATCGACATAAGACAGAGGATCAAGAAAAATAGAGCCCAAATCACCCTTTTTCCAGCTTACTGGGAGGGTGTAGTTTCCATGCTGGGGAAGGTCAACAGAGAAGAACCAAGGCTACCATTGCCTCTCTTCAACTAGAACATAGGGTGAGAAGTTTTCCATGAGAATTGAAAGATCTTACTTTTTCCCAGTTTAGCTAATTTTATCTGAAACAGTGAAAACTGGGAAGTTCAAGTTCCAGAGTGCTCTTGAGAACAATGTAGATTTGGGATTTAGCCAATGAAGAGAATGATTTTTATGAGAGGAAAAGTGTAAATATTAGGCCAGTAATTTACCAAAGAGAATAAGAGGGAAAGAAAGCTAAAATGAGCCTTCCTGGGGTTAGAACAAATCCCCTTTGGGCTAGACTGGCCTCACAAACAATTTTTTCCCAAATTTAATTGAATCACTCTGGAGGAATTTATCCCTTAGGCATTGTTGAAAATAATAGGGCATTCAGCTAACAACTGTTATTGTTAAGTGCCTTCAAATTGGTTCCAACTCATAGAAATCCTGCAGAGTTTCCTAGGAGTGACTGGTGATCTTGCACTGTGGACCTTGTGGTTCAAACCTACCTTGCAGTCCAGTGCTTATCCAATTAGTGAAGTTTAGCCTGTAGGTGTGGCACAGTAAGATAAGTACTGGACTGCTAAACTTAAGGTCAGTCAAGGACACTTAACAACAATAACAGTCACTAATTAAATAAAGAAACAACAAAAAAGCAAACCCACCAAAGAGGGGGGAATATAAAGTTAATAAACAAAATTGCTTCATTATATTACCTATAATGTCTACTTTTCAATGAATAATTCACAAGACATTCAAAGAAAGGAGAATTACAACATAAGAATAAGCAGACAACAGAAATTGCCTGTGAGAGAGTCCAGATACTAGTTTAACAAAGACTTTAAAGTAACCATTATGTTTTCAAAGAACTAAAAACAAAATTAAGAAGTAAATGTACAGTGACAATGCCTCATCAAATAGAGAATATCGATGAAAAGATAGAAATTATGAAGAAGAAAGAGACTGAAATTGTGTAAGTGAAAATAAAAATACTGACATGATATTTCACTAGTGAAACTAACTCAGAGTAGATTTGAAGTGGCAGAAGGAAGTTCAGCAAACTTGAAAATAAAGAGATTACCCAATCGGAAGAAGATATAGAGAAAAAAAATAGAGGGAGAAATTAACAGAACCTTAGAGAAATTTGGGACATCTTTAAGAGAGAGACAAAGAAAAATATTTAAAGAAATGAAGGTTGAAAAGATTTGACAAAGAATATCAAAACACAAATCTAGGAAGCTCAATAAACTACAAGTAGGTTAAATACAAATACATAAACATCTAGATACCTCATAGAAAAATCATGAAAGTTAAAGAGAAAATTTTGAAAGCTATAAAACTACCAGACGCTCCGCGGGAGAAAGATGAGGCTTTCTACTCCCTTAAGGATTTACACCCTTGGAAACCCTGTACAGGGACGCTATGGGTCAGGACCGACTCGAAGGCACTTAACAACAACACAACATATATATATATATATATTTTTTAAGACTCATCCAAAACAGGTATAACCAGTAAGATTTTTGTTGTTAAGTGCTGTTGAGTAGATTCCAACCCATAGCAACCATGTATAGGGGTTTCAGATCTGGTGAGCTTGAAAGGCCTACCTTATAGTTCAAACAGCTTTGCAGTCTGGCACATTAACCCACAGCACCACACAAGGGAACCAGTAAGATTAGTCGCTGATTTATCATCAGAAATAATGGAGGTCAAAAGACACTAAGAAGACATGACTTTTTAAAATTGTCAAAAGCAAAACAAACAAAATGCTTACATTTAGCAAAACTATCTTTCACAGATGAAGTTAAACCGAAGACGTTTGCATATTAACACACTTGAGAAAATCTGTTCTGACAAGACTTATTTTACATGAAATACAAAAGGAAGTTCTTCTGGCTGAAAACATGTGACCCTAAACACATATGTTGTTGTTGTTGTTAAGTGCAGTCGAGTCAGTTCTGACCCATAGCGACCCTGATCAGTGTTTCTGAGGCTATAAATCTTTACGGGAACAGAAAGCCTCATCTTTCTCCTGCGGAGCAGCTGGTAGTTTTGAACTGCTGACCTTGTGGTTCGCAGCCTGATTCGTAACCACTACACTACCAGAGCTCCTTATACACACACAAAAAAGATCAAAGAACATCATAAAGGGAACTGTATTTATTAAAGATAATACAGATGCATATTTATTCTTATTTCCCTAAAATGACTTAAAAGCAATTGTATGAAATAATGTTCTATAATTGTGTTGTGAGACTTATAAACCTATATTGTTGTTGTTGTTGTTAGGTGCCATCGAGTCAGTACCTACTCACAGGGACCTTATGCACAGCAGAACAAAACATTGCCGGATCCTAGACCAACCTAACTACTGTTGCCACACTTGCGTCAAACATATAGATACATAAAATATTTGGCAATCATAACACAAAATAAGTGGATGGAAACAAAACTGTTTTGGAGTCAGGAAATTAAACCAGATGGTACCTGGATTCTATAAGAACAAATGAAGAGATACCCACAAGAAATATGAGCCCATAACATGAGTAGATATATGCACACCAATGTTCACAGCAGCACTATTTACAATAGCAAAAAGATGGAGACAGCCAAAGTGCCCATCAACTGAAGAATGGATAAACAAACTGGTATATATACACAATGGAATATTATGCTACCTTGAATAACAACAAGGAAGCTGCAAGTCACCACATAACATGGATGAACCTTGAGGACATTATGCTTAGTGAAACTAATCATTCACAAAAGGAGAAATACTGCATAGGACCATTACTGTAAAAGACTAAGAAAATAACCCATACTAAAAGAGTGGGGGGGGGGGATTCTTTGTTGGTTACAGGGATGTGGGAGGTAGGGAGAGATGAGAGAGGGGAAGGTGGAGCACAGAGTAGGGAATAGACACAGGATAGTTTGGGTGCTAGTGAGAAGGGCAATACACAAGAAGGGAGATGGGGAATTGAAGAACAAGGTGGATGGGAAGACAGGTTTGCACGAGCTAAGCAGGACAGAGGTAAATAATGATGTATGCACAACCTTGAAACAACAGGACTCTGGGATACATGGTTTGAGACATGGTTGGAATGGGCAAAGGGGGGAAAATAAGGTTAAGATGCTTGGCTGTCTTGGTTTTTTTTTTTTTTTTAAGTTTTTATTGTGAATTATGTGGGTTTACATGGAAGAACATCAGCTTTACATTTATCCTATCATATTTAGTTTTATTGCAGTGATTACAATCCCCTCCATGCATCATCAGATAACCAAAGGATACACCCCACAGGCCTGCCCCTCCCAACCCCTGACATCAGAACACAGCCCCTCTCCCTCCCTAAGTCCCGTGTCCCCCGCCACTCCATCTGTCCGCATCATCATCTCTGTCTCCATGCCTGGCATCACTGCATCTCTGGGTAGGGTCACGCTCTCCGCTCTTCTCACTTGATTGTCCCAGGGACCTTCGCGCCTGAGCTACAAAATCAATCACTCCCCTGCTTTTGTCAAAAAACATCTATCTCTACATTTCTGACCCTCAGAGTCAGTCCTGATGGCAATAATTTACTATTGTACCACAAGAGTCTTATCCCCATTTCGTTTCACCAGCCCGGTCCCAACAGATTGGAAATCATTCAGTGGAGGTTCTACCTACCCCTGCACCATCTAGAAATAGGTTCCCTCTTGAAAGCTGATGCTTGACTGTCTTTTGAATCTTGGTTTCCCTGGCACACTGTTATAAAATAGACACTTGAGAGGGAAAGAAAGGAATAGCTAGAAATATCACCATAGGAAGCTTGTAAGTCCGTCTTCTGACTATAACTGATAGGAATACCTAAAATGGGGCTACAATGTGCCCAGTGAAGGACGCTTCTTGTGGAGCCTCTGCATTACATAAGACCATAGGTAGAATCCTGAACCCCATCCAGAATCTTCTGAGGTGGGAAATTTCCCCTGGAAAGGAGAAGCAGACCAGCCTGGAACTGAAGATATTTCTTGAAAGCAAGACAGACAGGAAAAATACAAAACAATAATGACAGTCTGACTGATTACTATAAGAACAAGCAAGTTGCTTGCCCAGGAGACATCAAGGCAAGTGGTCGGGTTCCCTCACTGCAAACTTCATTTCAAGACTAAGACTTAATGAAAATACACTGGCAGACATGCACTTTGATTGGTGACCACGTTCGTCACCAATAAGGGGAAGTGAGGGGAAAACAGCAATGAACCTGAGAGCTAAGCTCTACAATGTTCAATAGACTCCTGGGAACCCGGGTAGAGACCTGGTTGGCCAACAGTGTGGCAAGACCTAGGGACTCTTAGGCCCAGAGTCAGTGACATAGCCACAGAGGACTAGAGTGGATAGAGAAGTGTCCAGCTGATAAGAAGAGCGGGCATATGCATAAGAACACCCACACTTGCAGATAATACCCACTTGACCTGGCTTCAATGACTGAATAATCGGAGCTCAACTAGAAGAAGAAAGAAGAGGAAACAAAGAGTAATCTGATACAATTTGATGATCTTGACCTACACCTAAAGTGGGAACAAATCTTTACAGCGAGGATCATTCCCACGCTCTCCATACACAGAGTAGACAGGGATGGGCAACATAACACAGCGAGCATGTAGTAGTCTGTGATAATTAATTATTCCAATGGTTTGATGTTATGTTTTATAATATCAATTTCCACATCCAGATTTACACATCACGCTGTGTTCAAGAATGAGCTTATAGATGATTATTAAGAGCACATTGGCCATATCAAATAGGAAGCAGGGAATACATAATAACTTGGGAAATACAAGTAAATCTTCATTTCATTAGTTATTAAATATCATTTTAATTATTTAATGCTCTTGCTGAATGTTTAGTACTGTGACAAAAGTCAAACATAATTTTATCTTTTAATTCCTGACCAATTATTAATATTTTCCATAGTATAAAACACGGGATCCCTGCTAATAGATTAGGTTATGAGTTGCTCTGCTAACTTCAAGGTCAGCAGTTCAAATCTGCCAGCCATTCTACAGGAGAAAGATGCAGTTTTCTATTCCCATAATGATTTATAGTCTCTGAAACCCTATACAGGGTCACTTTGAGTTGGAACTGAATTAATGGCCCACTACAACCACCATCACCATTATATAAAATACGACCATGTAGGAGGCATACCTGTCACAATGAATTCAAGTAGCGCAAAAGATCATTTTGAAGGCAGATTTTTGTAATCTATAGAAAAATATAGATTTTGGTTTACCAGATTATTTTTAGAAATTTGAGTATTCTATGTGACTCACCTTTCAACTTGTTGAGTTTCAATCCACAGCAAATCTGTATGGGGTTTTAAGGAGAAGATGGTGAATTTGAACTGCCAACCTTGTGGATATCAGTCCAGTGCTTACCATACATCTCCATACCATGAATCTGTTGATGCTTTTTTTGTTGTTGTTAGGTGCCATCAATTCGGTACCAACTCATAATGACCTTATGCACAGCAGAATGAAACACTGCCCAATCCTGGGCCAACTTCACTACTGCCACTTGACCAATCCATCTCATTGGGGTTTCTCCTATTTTTCTCTGACCCTCCACCTTACCAAACATGATATCCTTCTCTAGCGACTGCTCCCTCCTGACAATATGTCCGAGATATGAGAGACGAAGTTTGGCCATCCTGGCTTCCAAGGAGCACTCTGGCTGCACAACATAGATCTGTTGGTTCCCTTGGCAGCCCAAAGCACTTTCAATATTCTCCTCCAACACCATAACTCAAAAGCATCAATTCATCTACAGTCTTCTTTATTCACTGTCCAGCTTTCACTTGCATATGAGGTTATTGAAAATACCATGGCTTGCGTCAGGCGCACCTTAGTCCTCAAACTGACATCTTTGCTCTTCAATACTTTAAAACATCTTGTGCAGCAGATTTGCCTAATGCAATATGTCATTTGATTTCTTGACTGCTGCTTCCATGCATGTTGATTGTTGTTGCTGTTAGGTGCCATTAAGTCAGCTCTGACCCCTAGCCATCCCAGGCAAAACAAAATGAAGCACTGCCCAGTCCTGTTCAATCTTCAAAATTATGGCTGTGGATGAGCCTCTTATTTCAACAATTCTGTCAGTCTATCTCATTCAGGGCCTTCCTCTGTTTTGATTAGATTCTACTTTATTAAACATAATGTCCTTCTACAGAAAAGTCATCAAACAATATCATTAATACCACATGCAAGTAACATTTGATGAAATAACTTAAAAAATTATTGCAACTGTACAACTGCCAGGAATTCAAGCAGATTCAGAAATGGACATGGAACTAGAGATATCATTGCAAATATCAAATGGATCTTGGCTAAAAGCAGAGAATGCCAGAAAGATGTCTACTTGTGCATTACTAACAGTACAGGGTTTTTGATTATGTGGACCATCAAAACTACGGATAATTTTGAGAAGACTGTGTATTCCAGAATACTGAATTGTGCTGATGAGTAACCTGTACACAGACCAAGAGAATGTTGTTAGAACAGAACAAAAGGATACTGAATGTTTTAATATCAGGGAAAGTATATACCAAAGTTATTCATTCAGTATGCTGAGCAAATAATCGACAAGTTGGATTATATGAAGAAGGATGTGGCACCAAAATTGGAAGAAGACTCATGAACAACCTGTGACATACAAATGATACAAACATTCTTGCTGAAAGAGGATTTAATTTTTCAATGATGAAGATCAAAGCAATCTAGATTTATAAACTATTATCTTAGTTATCCAGTGCTACTATCACAAGTAGATAGCTTTATTGTTGTTGTTAGGTGCCATCAAGTTGGTACTGACTCATAGTGACTTTATGTACAGTAGAACGAAACACTGCC